>NW_028256688.1:0-295199 GCF_048593485.1 Apis florea | reverse complement strand
GAATGCCAGGAGGCATCAATAGAACTGTAAAAAAATATACAATTCCATTTAAAAAAACAACGTTTCTTTTTATAAATCCTTCGCGCTTCCACTTATGAAAAAATGAATGCTATCAGGACATTCCTCCCTCGAAACCACGTAACTTTTATTCGAAACATTTTTTGATATCTCCACAAACAAGCGAGATACAGCGAATTTTCGGTGAAAAGTTTCGATCGACCTCCTATCGCATCATGTTCTCCTAATACAAAGTCGCATTTTCGGACAAAAATTTTTCTTCGTTCCCAGGAATTTCGATATTCGTCTTTTTTCTTAAATATCTCCCTTATTATTGACAATATCGAAAAAAGTTTCGAACAAAAGTTGCACGATTTCGAAAGGGGTATATTATGGTGCTCTCATTTTTTTCGTAGGTGGCCCCATAAAAAACTTCTCATGCACAACTTTATTTTTTTAAACGACACCATATATTTTTTAAGACGTCAGTCGATGTACGGTAGTTTTTTCTATAAAAAAGTACTGGGCCATTTATAGTAAAAAATCATTTTTTAAAAAGATATTCGCATTTGTTTATTTTCTATTCTTTAACTTTGTTTATTTTTTAAACTATTAGTTTTTTGCTATATATAGCTTAATACTTTTTTATAGAGAATGCCAGGAGGCATCAATAGAACTGTAAAAAAATATACAATTCCATTTAAAAAAACAACGTTTCTTTTTGTAAATCCTTCGCGCTTCCACTTATGAAAAAATGAATGCTATCAGGACATTCCTCCCTCGAAACCACGTAACTTTTATTCGAAACATTTTTTGATATCTCCACAAACAAGCGAGATACAGCGAATTTTCGGTGAAAAGTTTCGATCGACCTCCTATCGCATCATGTTCTCCTAATACAAAGTCGCATTTTCGGACAAAAATTTTTCTTCGTTCCCAGGAATTTCGATATTCGTCTTTTTTCTTAAATATCTCCCTTATTATTGACAATATCGAAAAAAGTTTCGAACAAAAGTTGCACGATTTCGAAAGGGGTATATTATGGTGCTCTCATTTTTTGCGTAGGTGGCCCCATAAAAAACTTCTCATGCACAACTTTATTTTTTTAAACGACACCATATATTTTTTAAGACGTCAGTCGATGTACGGTAGTTTTTTCTATAAAAAAGTACTGGGCCATTTATAGTAAAAAATCATTTTTTAAAAAGATATTCGCATTTGTTTATTTTCTATTCTTTAACTTTGTTTATTTTTTAAACTATTAGTTTTTTGCTATATATAGCTTAATACTTTTTTATAGAGAATGCCAGGAGGCATCAATAGAACTGTAAAAAAATATACAATTCCATTTAAAAAAACAACGTTTCTTTTTGTAAATCCTTCGCGCTTCCACTTATGAAAAAATGAATGCTATCAGGACATTCCTCCCTCGAAACCACGTAACTTTTATTCGAAACATTTTTTGATATCTCCACAAACAAGCGAGATACAGCGAATTTTCGGTGAAAAGTTTCGATCGACCTCCTATCGCATCATGTTCTCCTAATACAAAGTCGCATTTTCGGACAAAAATTTTTCTTCGTTCCCAGGAATTTCGATATTCGTCTTTTTTCTTAAATATCTCCCTTATTATTGACAATATCGAAAAAAGTTTCGAACAAAAGTTGCACGATTTCGAAAGGGGTATATTATGGTGCTCTCATTTTTTGCGTAGGTGGCCCCATAAAAAACTTCTCATGCACAACTTTATTTTTTTAAACGACACCATATATTTTTTAAGACGTCAGTCGATGTACGGTAGTTTTTTCTATAAAAAAGTACTGGGCCATTTATAGTAAAAAATCATTTTTTAAAAAGATATTCGCATTTGTTTATTTTCTATTCTTTAACTTTGTTTATTTTTTAAACTATTAGTTTTTTGCTATATATAGCTTAATACTTTTTTATAGAGAATGTCAGGAGGCATCAATAGAACTGTTAAAAAATATACAATTCCATATAAAAAAACAACGTTTCTTTTTATAAATCCTTCGCGCTTCCACTTATGAAAAAATGAATGCTATCAGGACATTCCTCCCTCGAAACCACGTAACTTTTATTCGAAACATTTTTTGATATCTCCACAAACAAGCGAGATACAGCGAATTTTCGGTGAAAAGTTTCGATCGACCTCCTATCGCATCATGTTCTCCTAATACAAAGTCGCATTTTCGGACAAAAATTTTTCTTCGTTCCCAGGAATTTCGATATTCGTCTTTTTTCTTAAATATCTCCCTTATTATTGACAATATCGAAAAAAGTTTCGAACAAAAGTTGCACGATTTCGAAAGGGGTATATTATGGTGCTCTCATTTTTTGCGTAGGTGGCCCCATAAAAAACTTCTCATGCACAACTTTATTTTTTTAAACGACACCATATATTTTTTAAGACGTCAGTCGATGTACGGTAGTTTTTTCTATAAAAAAGTACTGGGCCATTTATAGTAAAAAATCATTTTTTAAAAAGATATTCGCATTTGTTTATTTTCTATTCTTTAACTTTGTTTATTTTTTAAACTATTAGTTTTTTGCTATATATAGCTTAATACTTTTTTATAGAGAATGTCAGGAGGCATCAATAGAACTGTTAAAAAATATACAATTCCATATAAAAAAACAACGTTTCTTTTTATAAATCCTTCGCGCTTCCACTTATGAAAAAATGAATGCTATCAGGACATTCCTCCCTCGAAACCACGTAACTTTTATTCGAAACATTTTTTGATATCTCCACAAACAAGCGAGATACAGCGAATTTTCGGTGAAAAGTTTCGATCGACCTCCTATCGCATCATGTTCTCCTAATACAAAGTCGCATTTTCGGACAAAAATTTTTCTTCGTTCCCAGGAATTTCGATATTCGTCTTTTTTCTTAAATATCTCCCTTATTATTGACAATATCGAAAAAAGTTTCGAACAAAAGTTGCACGATTTCGAAAGGGGTATATTATGGTGCTCTCATTTTTTTCGTAGGTGGCCCCATAAAAAACTTCTCATGCACAACTTTATTTTTTTAAACGACACCATATATTTTTTAAGACGTCAGTCGATGTACGGTAGTTTTTTCTATAAAAAAGTACTGGGCCATTTATAGTAAAAAATCATTTTTTAAAAAGATATTCGCATTTGTTTATTTTCTATTCTTTAACTTTGTTTATTTTTTAAACTATTAGTTTTTTGCTATATATAGCTTAATACTTTTTTATAGAGAATGCCAGGAGGCATCAATAGAACTGTAAAAAAATATACAATTCCATTTAAAAAAACAACGTTTCTTTTTGTAAATCCTTCGCGCTTCCACTTATGAAAAAATGAATGCTATCAGGACATTCCTCCCTCGAAACCACGTAACTTTTATTCGAAACATTTTTTGATATCTCCACAAACAAGCGAGATACAGCGAATTTTCGGTGAAAAGTTTCGATCGACCTCCTATCGCATCATGTTCTCCTAATACAAAGTCGCATTTTCGGACAAAAATTTTTCTTCGTTCCCAGGAATTTCGATATTCGTCTTTTTTCTTAAATATCTCCCTTATTATTGACAATATCGAAAAAAGTTTCGAACAAAAGTTGCACGATTTCGAAAGGGGTATATTATGGTGCTCTCATTTTTTTCGTAGGTGGCCCCATAAAAAACTTCTCATGCACAACTTTATTTTTTTAAACGACACCATATATTTTTTAAGACGTCAGTCGATGTACGGTAGTTTTTTCTATAAAAAAGTACTGGGCCATTTATAGTAAAAAATCATTTTTTAAAAAGATATTCGCATTTGTTTATTTTCTATTCTTTAACTTTGTTTATTTTTTAAACTATTAGTTTTTTGCTATATATAGCTTAATACTTTTTTATAGAGAATGCCAGGAGGCATCAATAGAACTGTTAAAAAATATACAATTCCATTTAAAAAAACAACGTTTCTTTTTATAAATCCTTCGCGCTTCCACTTATGAAAAAATGAATGCTATCAGGACATTCCTCCCTCGAAACCACGTAACTTTTATTCGAAACATTTTTTGATATCTCCACAAACAAGCGAGATACAGCGAATTTTCGGTGAAAAGTTTCGATCGACCTCCTATCGCATCATGTTCTCCTAATACAAAGTCGCATTTTCGGACAAAAATTTTTCTTCGTTCCCAGGAATTTCGATATTCGTCTTTTTTCTTAAATATCTCCCTTATTATTGACAATATCGAAAAAAGTTTCGAACAAAAGTTGCACGATTTCGAAAGGGGTATATTATGGTGCTCTCATTTTTTGCGTAGGTGGCCCCATAAAAAACTTCTCATGCACAACTTTATTTTTTTAAACGACACCATATATTTTTTAAGACGTCAGTCGATGTACGGTAGTTTTTTCTATAAAAAAGTACTGGGCCATTTATAGTAAAAAATCATTTTTTAAAAAGATATTCGCATTTGTTTATTTTCTATTCTTTAACTTTGTTTATTTTTTAAACTATTAGTTTTTTGCTATATATAGCTTAATACTTTTTTATAGAGAATGCCAGGAGGCATCAATAGAACTGTAAAAAAATATACAATTCCATTTAAAAAAACAACGTTTCTTTTTGTAAATCCTTCGCGCTTCCACTTATGAAAAAATGAATGCTATCAGGACATTCCTCCCTCGAAACCACGTAACTTTTATTCGAAACATTTTTTGATATCTCCACAAACAAGCGAGATACAGCGAATTTTCGGTGAAAAGTTTCGATCGACCTCCTATCGCATCATGTTCTCCTAATACAAAGTCGCATTTTCGGACAAAAATTTTTCTTCGTTCCCAGGAATTTCGATATTCGTCTTTTTTCTTAAATATCTCCCTTATTATTGACAATATCGAAAAAAGTTTCGAACAAAAGTTGCACGATTTCGAAAGGGGTATATTATGGTGCTCTCATTTTTTTCGTAGGTGGCCCCATAAAAAACTTCTCATGCACAACTTTATTTTTTTAAACGACACCATATATTTTTTAAGACGTCAGTCGATGTACGGTAGTTTTTTCTATAAAAAAGTACTGGGCCATTTATAGTAAAAAATCATTTTTTAAAAAGATATTCGCATTTGTTTATTTTCTATTCTTTAACTTTGTTTATTTTTTAAACTATTAGTTTTTTGCTATATATAGCTTAATACTTTTTTATAGAGAATGCCAGGAGGCATCAATAGAACTGTTAAAAAATATACAATTCCATTTAAAAAAACAACGTTTCTTTTTATAAATCCTTCGCGCTTCCACTTATGAAAAAATGAATGCTATCAGGACATTCCTCCCTCGAAACCACGTAACTTTTATTCGAAACATTTTTTGATATCTCCACAAACAAGCGAGATACAGCGAATTTTCGGTGAAAAGTTTCGATCGACCTCCTATCGCATCATGTTCTCCTAATACAAAGTCGCATTTTCGGACAAAAATTTTTCTTCGTTCCCAGGAATTTCGATATTCGTCTTTTTTCTTAAATATCTCCCTTATTATTGACAATATCGAAAAAAGTTTCGAACAAAAGTTGCACGATTTCGAAAGGGGTATATTATGGTGCTCTCATTTTTTTCGTAGGTGGCCCCATAAAAAACTTCTCATGCACAACTTTATTTTTTTAAACGACACCATATATTTTTTAAGACGTCAGTCGATGTACGGTAGTTTTTTCTATAAAAAAGTACTGGGCCATTTATAGTAAAAAATCATTTTTTAAAAAGATATTCGCATTTGTTTATTTTCTATTCTTTAACTTTGTTTATTTTTTAAACTATTAGTTTTTTGCTATATATAGCTTAATACTTTTTTATAGAGAATGCCAGGAGGCATCAATAGAACTGTAAAAAAATATACAATTCCATTTAAAAAAACAACGTTTCTTTTTGTAAATCCTTCGCGCTTCCACTTATGAAAAAATGAATGCTATCAGGACATTCCTCCCTCGAAACCACGTAACTTTTATTCGAAACATTTTTTGATATCTCCACAAACAAGCGAGATACAGCGAATTTTCGGTGAAAAGTTTCGATCGACCTCCTATCGCATCATGTTCTCCTAATACAAAGTCGCATTTTCGGACAAAAATTTTTCTTCGTTCCCAGGAATTTCGATATTCGTCTTTTTTCTTAAATATCTCCCTTATTATTGACAATATCGAAAAAAGTTTCGAACAAAAGTTGCACGATTTCGAAAGGGGTATATTATGGTGCTCTCATTTTTTTCGTAGGTGGCCCCATAAAAAACTTCTCATGCACAACTTTATTTTTTTAAACGACACCATATATTTTTTAAGACGTCAGTCGATGTACGGTAGTTTTTTCTATAAAAAAGTACTGGGCCATTTATAGTAAAAAATCATTTTTTAAAAAGATATTCGCATTTGTTTATTTTCTATTCTTTAACTTTGTTTATTTTTTAAACTATTAGTTTTTTGCTATATATAGCTTAATACTTTTTTATAGAGAATGCCAGGAGGCATCAATAGAACTGTAAAAAAATATACAATTCCATTTAAAAAAACAACGTTTCTTTTTGTAAATCCTTCGCGCTTCCACTTATGAAAAAATGAATGCTATCAGGACATTCCTCCCTCGAAACCACGTAACTTTTATTCGAAACATTTTTTGATATCTCCACAAACAAGCGAGATACAGCGAATTTTCGGTGAAAAGTTTCGATCGACCTCCTATCGCATCATGTTCTCCTAATACAAAGTCGCATTTTCGGACAAAAATTTTTCTTCGTTCCCAGGAATTTCGATATTCGTCTTTTTTCTTAAATATCTCCCTTATTATTGACAATATCGAAAAA
Source organism: Apis florea (assembly GCF_048593485.1). Lineage (NCBI taxonomy): Eukaryota > Metazoa > Arthropoda > Insecta > Hymenoptera > Apidae > Apis > Apis florea. The sequence goes on along the minus strand of NW_028256688.1, from coordinate 288,361 downwards.
AGTTTCGAACAAAAGTTGCACGATTTCGAAAGGGGTATATTATGGTGCTCTCATTTTTTGCGTAGGTGGCCCCATAAAAAACTTCTCATGCACAACTTTATTTTTTTAAACGACACCATATATTTTTTAAGACGTCAGTCGATGTACGGTAGTTTTTTCTATAAAAAAGTACTGGGCCATTTATAGTAAAAAATCATTTTTTAAAAAGATATTCGCATTTGTTTATTTTCTATTCTTTAACTTTGTTTATTTTTTAAACTATTAGTTTTTTGCTATATATAGCTTAATACTTTTTTATAGAGAATGCCAGGAGGCATCAATAGAACTGTAAAAAAATATACAATTCCATTTAAAAAAACAACGTTTCTTTTTATAAATCCTTCGCGCTTCCACTTATGAAAAAATGAATGCTATCAGGACATTCCTCCCTCGAAACCACGTAACTTTTATTCGAAACATTTTTTGATATCTCCACAAACAAGCGAGATACAGCGAATTTTCGGTGAAAAGTTTCGATCGACCTCCTATCGCATCATGTTCTCCTAATACAAAGTCGCATTTTCGGACAAAAATTTTTCTTCGTTCCCAGGAATTTCGATATTCGTCTTTTTTCTTAAATATCTCCCTTATTATTGACAATATCGAAAAAAGTTTCGAACAAAAGTTGCACGATTTCGAAAGGGGTATATTATGGTGCTCTCATTTTTTTCGTAGGTGGCCCCATAAAAAACTTCTCATGCACAACTTTATTTTTTTAAACGACACCATATATTTTTTAAGACGTCAGTCGATGTACGGTAGTTTTTTCTATAAAAAAGTACTGGGCCATTTATAGTAAAAAATCATTTTTTAAAAAGATATTCGCATTTGTTTATTTTCTATTCTTTAACTTTGTTTATTTTTTAAACTATTAGTTTTTTGCTATATATAGCTTAATACTTTTTTATAGAGAATGCCAGGAGGCATCAATAGAACTGTAAAAAAATATACAATTCCATTTAAAAAAACAACGTTTCTTTTTATAAATCCTTCGCGCTTCCACTTATGAAAAAATGAATGCTATCAGGACATTCCTCCCTCGAAACCACGTAACTTTTATTCGAAACATTTTTTGATATCTCCACAAACAAGCGAGATACAGCGAATTTTCGGTGAAAAGTTTCGATCGACCTCCTATCGCATCATGTTCTCCTAATACAAAGTCGCATTTTCGGACAAAAATTTTTCTTCGTTCCCAGGAATTTCGATATTCGTCTTTTTTCTTAAATATCTCCCTTATTATTGACAATATCGAAAAAAGTTTCGAACAAAAGTTGCACGATTTCGAAAGGGGTATATTATGGTGCTCTCATTTTTTTCGTAGGTGGCCCCATAAAAAACTTCTCATGCACAACTTTATTTTTTTAAACGACACCATATATTTTTTAAGACGTCAGTCGATGTACGGTAGTTTTTTCTATAAAAAAGTACTGGGCCATTTATAGTAAAAAATCATTTTTTAAAAAGATATTCGCATTTGTTTATTTTCTATTCTTTAACTTTGTTTATTTTTTAAACTATTAGTTTTTTGCTATATATAGCTTAATACTTTTTTATAGAGAATGCCAGGAGGCATCAATAGAACTGTAAAAAAATATACAATTCCATTTAAAAAAACAACGTTTCTTTTTGTAAATCCTTCGCGCTTCCACTTATGAAAAAATGAATGCTATCAGGACATTCCTCCCTCGAAACCACGTAACTTTTATTCGAAACATTTTTTGATATCTCCACAAACAAGCGAGATACAGCGAATTTTCGGTGAAAAGTTTCGATCGACCTCCTATCGCATCATGTTCTCCTAATACAAAGTCGCATTTTCGGACAAAAATTTTTCTTCGTTCCCAGGAATTTCGATATTCGTCTTTTTTCTTAAATATCTCCCTTATTATTGACAATATCGAAAAAAGTTTCGAACAAAAGTTGCACGATTTCGAAAGGGGTATATTATGGTGCTCTCATTTTTTGCGTAGGTGGCCCCATAAAAAACTTCTCATGCACAACTTTATTTTTTTAAACGACACCATATATTTTTTAAGACGTCAGTCGATGTACGGTAGTTTTTTCTATAAAAAAGTACTGGGCCATTTATAGTAAAAAATCATTTTTTAAAAAGATATTCGCATTTGTTTATTTTCTATTCTTTAACTTTGTTTATTTTTTAAACTATTAGTTTTTTGCTATATATAGCTTAATACTTTTTTATAGAGAATGCCAGGAGGCATCAATAGAACTGTAAAAAAAATATACAATTCCATTTAAAAAAACAACGTTTCTTTTTATAAATCCTTCGCGCTTCCACTTATGAAAAAATGAATGCTATCAGGACATTCCTCCCTCGAAACCACGTAACTTTTATTCGAAACATTTTTTGATATCTCCACAAACAAGCGAGATACAGCGAATTTTCGGTGAAAAGTTTCGATCGACCTCCTATCGCATCATGTTCTCCTAATACAAAGTCGCATTTTCGGACAAAAATTTTTCTTCGTTCCCAGGAATTTCGATATTCGTCTTTTTTCTTAAATATCTCCCTTATTATTGACAATATCGAAAAAAGTTTCGAACAAAAGTTGCACGATTTCGAAAGGGGTATATTATGGTGCTCTCATTTTTTGCGTAGGTGGCCCCATAAAAAACTTCTCATGCACAACTTTATTTTTTTAAACGACACCATATATTTTTTAAGACGTCAGTCGATGTACGGTAGTTTTTTCTATAAAAAAGTACTGGGCCATTTATAGTAAAAAATCATTTTTTAAAAAGATATTCGCATTTGTTTATTTTCTATTCTTTAACTTTGTTTATTTTTTAAACTATTAGTTTTTTGCTATATATAGCTTAATACTTTTTTATAGAGAATGCCAGGAGGCATCAATAGAACTGTAAAAAAATATACAATTCCATTTAAAAAAACAACGTTTCTTTTTATAAATCCTTCGCGCTTCCACTTATGAAAAAATGAATGCTATCAGGACATTCCTCCCTCGAAACCACGTAACTTTTATTCGAAACATTTTTTGATATCTCCACAAACAAGCGAGATACAGCGAATTTTCGGTGAAAAGTTTCGATCGACCTCCTATCGCATCATGTTCTCCTAATACAAAGTCGCATTTTCGGACAAAAATTTTTCTTCGTTCCCAGGAATTTCGATATTCGTCTTTTTTCTTAAATATCTCCCTTATTATTGACAATATCGAAAAAAGTTTCGAACAAAAGTTGCACGATTTCGAAAGGGGTATATTATGGTGCTCTCATTTTTTTCGTAGGTGGCCCCATAAAAAACTTCTCATGCACAACTTTATTTTTTTAAACGACACCATATATTTTTTAAGACGTCAGTCGATGTACGGTAGTTTTTTCTATAAAAAAGTACTGGGCCATTTATAGTAAAAAATCATTTTTTAAAAAGATATTTGCATTTGTTTATTTTCTATTCTTTAACTTTGTTTATTTTTTAAACTATTAGTTTTTTGCTATATATAGCTTAATACTTTTTTATAGAGAATGCCAGGAGGCATCAATAGAACTGTAAAAAAATATACAATTCCATTTAAAAAAACAACGTTTCTTTTTATAAATCCTTCGCGCTTCCACTTATGAAAAAATGAATGCTATCAGGACATTCCTCCCTCGAAACCACGTAACTTTTATTCGAAACATTTTTTGATATCTCCACAAACAAGCGAGATACAGCGAATTTTCGGTGAAAAGTTTCGATCGACCTCCTATCGCATCATGTTCTCCTAATACAAAGTCGCATTTTCGGACAAAAATTTTTCTTCGTTCCCAGGAATTTCGATATTCGTCTTTTTTCTTAAATATCTCCCTTATTATTGACAATATCGAAAAAAGTTTCGAACAAAAGTTGCACGATTTCGAAAGGGGTATATTATGGTGCTCTCATTTTTTTCGTAGGTGGCCCCATAAAAAACTTCTCATGCACAACTTTATTTTTTTAAACGACACCATATATTTTTTAAGACGTCAGTCGATGTACGGTAGTTTTTTCTATAAAAAAGTACTGGGCCATTTATAGTAAAAAATCATTTTTTAAAAAGATATTTGCATTTGTTTATTTTCTATTCTTTAACTTTGTTTATTTTTTAAACTATTAGTTTTTTGCTATATATAGCTTAATACTTTTTTATAGAGAATGTCAGGAGGCATCAATAGAACTGTTAAAAAGTATACAATTCCATTTAAAAAAACAACGTTTCTTTTTATAAATCCTTCGCGCTTCCACTTATGAAAAAATGAATGCCATCAGGACATTCCTCCCTCGAAACTACGTAACTTTTATTCGAAACATTTTTTGATATCTCCACAAACAAGCGAGATACAGCGAATTTTCGGTGAAAAGTTTCGATCGACCTCCTATCGCATCATGTTCTCCTAATACAAAGTCGCATTTTCGGACAAAAATTTTTCTTCGTTCCCAGGAATTTCGATATTCGTCTTTTTTCTTAAATATCTCCCTTATTATTGACAATATCGAAAAAAGTTTCGAACAAAAGTTGCACGATTTCGAAAGGGGTATATTATGGTGCTCTCATTTTTTGCGTAGGTGGCCCCATAAAAAACTTCTCATGCACAACTTTATTTTTTTAAACGACACCATATATTTTTTAAGACGTCAGTCGATGTACGGTAGTTTTTTCTATAAAAAAGTACTGGGCCATTTATAGTAAAAAATCATTTTTTAAAAAGATATTTGCATTTGTTTATTTTCTATTCTTTAACTTTGTTTATTTTTTAAACTATTAGTTTTTTGCTATATATAGCTTAATACTTTTTTATAGAGAATGTCAGGAGGCATCAATAGAACTGTTAAAAAATATACAATTCCATTTAAAAAAACAACGTTTCTTTTTATAAATCCTTCGCGCTTCCACTTATGAAAAAATGAATGCTATCAGGACATTCCTCCCTCGAAACTACGTAACTTTTATTCGAAACATTTTTTGATATCTCCACAAACAAGCGAGATACAGCGAATTTTCGGTGAAAAGTTTCGATCGACCTCCTATCGCATCATGTTCTCCTAATACAAAGTCGAATTTTTAACCAAAGGTTTTGTTCGCTCGAAACTTGGAAATTTCCAAGAAGTTGACGTCATTTCTAGGAAATTTAAGAATTCTCGGAATTTGTCGTCATTTCTAAGAAATTTAGGTGTTCCGAGAATTTAACGTCATTTCTTGGAAAAATTTTTCGATCGACCTCTTATCGTTTCATGTTCTCCTAATACAAAGTCGACTTTTTGGACAAAAATTATACGTATCTTTATACTTACCTTTTTGCAGTAATTGTTATCAGGAACATTCATTTTTTCAACTTTTTACTTAAATCTAATTATAAAATTTAAATATTCTTACTTGTTTTATACTTACTGGCTTAGTAAAAAATATATCTTAAAGTGTTATATGAGAATCTACAAATATACATATAAATAATAAGAATATTTAAAAAACTTATTTGTTATAAGTTCTTATATTTTTTTCGACTTTTTGATTTTTTCGAGATCGAACTGATATTCTTGTAATATAAAATCGAATTTTCGGCTTTGAAAAATTAAATTTTACACAAATTTTACCCATCTTTTTGATTTGTTTAATTATAAAGGAAATTTAAAAAAAGCCGAAAGAAACATATATTTTAATATTTTAAAAATATATATATATATGAAAGTATAAAATAAAGAAAAATATAAAAATAAAAATATAAAAATAAATATATATATATAAAATTTTTTAAAAAACAGAAATAGGTGTCATTTTTTGAATTGTTACTTGGGAAGGGAAATGTTGGGTTTATTATTGAAAAAACATTCATAATTTTTGAAAACTGATTTATTATAACATGTAAATATAATTACATATTATACAATTAATATTATAATATTAATAATATTTATATTATTAAAATATTAATAATATTTATATTATTAATATTATAATATTTACATAATACAATAATACAATACATATTTATATATTATGCACAATATGTATAAATCCATTATATACATATATTACAATTTAATATATATATTACATTATTTTTTCATTCGAATTTTTTATACGTCACACATAAGGACACATAATCATATATAACTGCACATAACTCAAAACGCAATTTGCATATTATGGTAACAAATTAGTAGTATAATTACTGCTGGTTATTCTTCGCAAGAAGGGTTCGATTAAAATTTTATTGAAAAAACGGCACTTTTTTCTAATAGCGTCACATTTTGCATTCGCGGATGTATTCCAATAACGTTTCCAGAGATAATATTGAAGGAACGTTGCAGTTGATATCGGGATGGTAACTTCTCTTCCTCTCTTTTTCTCTTTTCCTCTCTCTTCCTCTCTTTCTTGAATGGTTTTTTTTTTTTCATATTTCGTAGACGCGTGCTATGTGTATACTCAAAGGTCTTCAAAGCTTTCCTGAACACGTTATCCGGCGCGTGTTCGAGGTGAAAAGCGAAGAGGAAAAGGCGGATGATTGATGCGTGTATCGGGCTTCGTTCCATGGAGAAGGGAATTTCCAGTAAATTTACAAGAAGCTAGACACCGCTGGGAGAAATATGGATCGTCTGTGCGTTTATCCTTTGGCGGTATCACGTCACAAACAGCGGGCATTTGAATCTCTGTATTCTTCAAGGTTGAAATGTTTAGCATTCATCCGTTTTAATGTTTTCCTGAAACAAATTTAATTGGTTAAATTTTATTTCTGAAAGTGTGAAAACTTGATGAAGAATGTTTCTTCGGGAAAGAAATATTCTGAAATATTTATTCCAAGCGTTTTTCTTTTCCCCTTATATTTTGCATCCTCTGAATTTTTGATGTTATTCAATTATCTGGATCTTATTTCACTTGAAATATGTCCATTTATTTTAATGGTTTCTTGATATAGGTATTTAATCGACTGAATGTCATATCTGAAAAAAAAAATTTATTAATAAATGAAATATTTTGAAATAAAGATTTTCTTTTTATATTTTTTACCTTATTTGCTTTTCTTGCTCTTTATTTCGAAGTTATTTATTAAGTTATAACTTAATCTGAATTTTGCTCTTATTATATTCGTTGAAATGAATGTCTTTAAAAAACCATTGCCATTTATTATAATGTATATATAGAGTATATTTGAATTGCTAAAAATATTTATTACAATCTCAATTTCCTTTTATGTTCTGAACTTTGTTTTTTTCCTTTCAATTTACAAACTTTATTGATTAACTTTTCTATATTTAAGATTCATTTATTGCATATTGCAAATCTTCTATTTTTGAAAATTGTTCTGATTTAAATTAAAAAGAATTGGGATTTCAGTATCTACGATCTTTTTATTTCTATGACTCGAATCCAGCTAGCAAATACAAGAACGTGAACATTTCAACAGGTTGCATCCGCACGGTTATCACTGAATCTCGCTTTATTTGCATCTTTTAATATCTCCGGAGTCGCATCAAAATTTTTCCTTGTTGGAACGTTATAACGGAAAGTAAAATTGATAAGCATTCCATAAGGAAATGAGAATTTTTTTTTAAGCTTTAACATTTCAAAACTGATATCATCTTTATTTATAAAAATAATATATTATTACGTTTCATTGGCAAGCTTGGTGGTTTCATCAGAGATGTGAATGTAGATAGTGCGCATCTGTTCAACACGGTCTATTGTGCGCAAAAATGGAATTTTCCAGTTGACAAAAGTAAAAATCAGATAAGTAAACCGTTCACATAACGGATCCACGATTTTTTTCGATTTCATCTTTTCGTATTGTCCAACAGAATTTAACACTGATAATATTAAGACTTGACCAAATTTTAATCTAACTTTTAATTTCATAATTTTACTTCAATCCAATTGAAAAGAAATTTTATATAAACATAACTTGAAAGAATCTAAAAAAATCTTATTTAAAACTTAACAAAATCATAAATTAACGTAATCTCGGTTAAATCAAATAAAGAAAAAAGAAAAGAAAAAAGATTGAACCAAAAGTAAAAAAGTATTAAAAAGTTTTTAACTTATATATATCTACTTACGAAATATTCACTTCAATAAACCATAACTCGATAAGAGGATAATTTCATCCAACCATGATCGTAAAATTTCGTAAAATACAAAGGCTGGCTCATTTCTCTCCTCCAAACGGAGGGAAAGAAGCGAAATTGAATCGAGAATTTCTGCAAGAATCTTCTGACAATATAATAAACGAGCGAACTGAACAATCCAACCCCGTCTCCCTTTATTTCCTCCCCTCCATGTTCGCGACACTTCGTGTTTCGATCACCTGCCCGGAAGAAGGAATTCCTTCAATTCGATGCATCTCGATGAGAGATTAAAAAAAAAAAAAATGAAAAGAAAAAAAAAGAAAGAAAAAGTCGCATTTAATTCGAAAAGCGAGACGTTATGCGGAGGAAAAATAAAATATAGAATCGCGTCGAGGTATCGCGCAACGAAAGGAGTTGCATATTCCGCATTCTCTCGATTCGAGAGTTTCGTGGAAAATATATGGTAAATTCTCAGACGTTGAGCAACGTTTCCGACGCGAGAAAAGGCGGATAACCATTGGTTATATCGTGTATAACTCTCTATAATTTCGAAGGAAAATTCCACGGAGGAACGAAACTCGATGCTGCATTTTCGATTGGACTTATCGGATGTAGAAAAGAAAAATCGAATGAAACGGTTAAAAGTTTGTTGCGGTGTTTCATCCTTTTTTTTCTTAATGTTTTTCTACGATTACACGTCGAATAATATACGATTTTTCTTTCTTTTTTCCCATAAAAATATATTTTCAATAGAGTAAAGAACAATGAAAAAATATTGAAGCTTGTTCGTTAAAGTTATTAATAATTAATAACATTGAAAAATGTTTCGAATAAAAATTAAATTAAATTTTCTTATTACTGTTTTATATTATTACTCTCATCATTATTAATTATAACTAATAAATATTTAAATAATAAATATTCATTGCATTTATGAAATATTTCAGATAACTTTGAATATTTTAAATCATTTATTGCTTTGAAAATTTCACCAGTTGAAAACACTTTTGACCTCTTCTAAAATATTGTATTATTATGACATGGAATACAAAGAAACGAGATATTCGCATAGCGAAAATTCGTAAAATTGAAAAGAAGAGGAAAAAAATTTCCAATATCCCCGAGAGCAAAGAAACGAAATAAGGTACATATGTATCTAGGAAAGAGAATATTCCAGTAGTTGCCTTCTAAATATTTACCCCTTCCTAACCCCTTGAATAAGAAGAAACTTTCTAAACTTGGATTTAACCGAATAGTAACGAAATTCCCTATTTCTCGAGATATTTATCTTAAATCATGGAAGATTGCTGTTACTTCCAAATACAATTCGTGAAATTATTTATTCGATCAATATAATTCATAATTGATGAAGCTTATTACGAAATTTTAAATCTATACAATAATTTAAATTATAAAATTGATATTCATCCAAATGTTCTCTATATATAATAAATTCTTAATTTATTATTTTTTTCCAAATTAACTCGATAATTGTCTCAAATACTCTTAATGATACCATTTTTATTTATATTTCATTTGAAAGAAAAAAACTCCCAAAGATCACACTATAAAATATGCATCGATCCAATAAAATAACAATTGTATTTTCCTATGTGTTGTCCGCGAATGAATCAAATAATTTTTTTCGAAACCAGCACTATTATTCTGTTACAAAATTATCTCAAACCATCTGATACAAGTCCAAGGACTCGAAATCTCGTTAGTCCGGATTGTAAATTCATTCCAACGACTCTTTAACGCTCTTTATCTTCGATTAAATGAATTATGCACGGGCCTTGAAATAACGTGTGTGCACACAGAGATTGGTCTGTTGACTGACTACGTGAAATATTCACACTCAAATTCGCACACGTAGCAATGCACATAGACAATATCTTCCATATTTTCAATTCGCGAAGAAGAAGAATTTATTTTCGTATTTTCGTTTCTGGAAATGGAAAATACTGATTTCTTCAGGGGATAGTATTAAATAATTGAATCGAGAGAAGGGAAAGGAAGAGAGGGAAGGAAAGAGAGATCCTTTAAAATTTGTTACAAGCAGGGAGCATAATCTCCCCGAGAGTTTCCACTCTTTTTGTCGTTCTGATCGAATTATACCGTAGGAGAAGTTTCTGCAGTTTCATGATTTATCTGAAGGCGAAAGCCTTTCCGCTTTTATTGTCGTCGAATTATTCATTGGAAGGGCGTTATTGATAACCCCTGGTCACGCGACAGCTTTTAAGAGGCCCCTTTATCTTCCTTTCCTGATTTGAGGTAGGTATATAATTTATATTGTATTGTTTATAAAGCGATTCGTTTGATTGTAATTTATTCAGAATATAAAATATCTTTATAGAAAATTGTATGTAATTACTTCCCTTTTATATTTGCAATTTTTTATATTGAGAAATAGTATATCGAATGATTTTGCATTATTTTAAAATGTAAAAAATTCTTGTTACAATTCTTGATTTTTTTTTAAATTAATTATATTAGAATTTCTCTTGCATCTGTAACACTACAATTTTACATAAATTACAAAAAAGCACAAGTAAAGTAAGACTAATTGCAAAAATTACTTACAAATATTTTCGAGATATAATCCATAAAATTATATGACAATTTCTAGAAAAAGAATCTCGTACATCTAGTGTGTACATGTATGTAAGTCCTTGCATATGTGATGGTAAGAAACTGGCCACCAACTGCGTTCAAAGCACCGACACGGCAAGCCTTCTAAACACTTAACGTCGCCATTGAAATGGCAGTAGTTCAGCAATTTTGTGTAAGATCAACCCAACTGCCTCTCCTGCTCGAAACTCTCTTATCGCAGCCTCTCTTGCAGCATGAATCGAGTTGTAAAGCAAACAGATACTGGTACTCGCATTCTGCTGATTGAATGTTTCATTTATATCTAATACGTACATAGTAACCAACCATTCTGTTATTAAACGTCTTTTGTATTATTGTACTTGTATCGCTTAATGATGAAGATTAACAGCAGTGGTGTTTGATTAATCGAGGATATTTTATTGAAACAATTGTAATTTTCATAAAGTATATAAAGTGATGATTTAACTATTATCATCCCTAAAACTATCTCTCTAATTCTTTTTTATAAATATAGTTATATTGATATATAGCTAGTAATAAAATTGAATTTAAAGTCTCGTTAAAAAATTTTTAACCGAGAGTAAATTTGTAAATTAAACAAATTTTTCAAATCTACGATAAATCTTTCGCGCTCGTATTAATTCTTTTTGAAAACGTGATGTTGATATATTGCCCCAATAAAATCCTGTTGAAAAAATGGTTTAAAAATTCCAATCGAAATAGGACAACTAAATCAAACAAATTTTTCATCCCCATCCCGACTCTTTTTATAAATGTCCACTTAGTGTTTTAATAAAATTATCATTTTAATAAAATCTATTCAAACTAGTTTAAAAAATTAACAAAAATTATTACATCTTAAATTAAACCATCTCTATAATTAATTTAATATTAAAAAAGAAAAAATAATTTTTAACACATAAATTCCCTTTTCTATTATCAAAAACTACTATCACCTCGATCTACACACCAATAATACCTTCAATCATTGTCATTTATTAAAATATTAAACAAACTTAGTATCAAAAATACCTCTACCCCTTTGAAAACGACTATATCATCCCCCCAAAATCTCTAAAATGAAATAATCCCGAATCCAGGGGCGCATGATTCACCAACAGCCGGATCCACGGCCAAAAATCCCACGCGCCAGGACACCATTCTTCCCCCACAAGCCCGATAGAGCTTCCGTTCTGCGGTACACAACGAGTTACACGCAAAATCGGATCCGGATCAATGGGATACCATAAAGACACGTCCGGGGAAGCCTTATCTATGTCCGCCTTCGAATGAAATCCCATAGGAGTCGGTATGGAACACACCGATTACCAAGTTTTGCAAGTGCACTCCCTTGCCCCCTTCCCCCACTTCTTTTTATCGCGCCGTTCTATCACCGATGCCTTAGCCGCAATTTTCCACGGCGAATTCGATAATGCTCAGCCTCTTTTTTCTCTCCCTTTCCTCCTCGTAGTTCTTGCAGATTCTTGGATCTCGTATCGGATCGTGTAATCAGGATTTATCGTCGAGGATGCCGTCGAGACTGTAACAAGCTCTCCAGGAGTTGGAGATCTTCGGCTGATTTCGAGATTACGTCATCGAGAGTGTTTCGCTCTAGTTGGAGAGAACTGAGAGCCGCGTGTGTTAAGATGCGTGCGGAATGATGGCCGTGAATATGAATCGCATTGAGGAAGTTTTTTTTTTTAATAGTGTTGAAGAGGATGAACGTTAAATGGAAGTGAATTTTGATAGAGGAAGTTTAATTTTGAGAATTGGAATTAATTTTTGAAATTGTGATCGGTTAAATTTGGTCGGTTTTTTGAAAATTTGATGGTACGTATGTGTTAAATTGAATGAGAATGAGAATGAATTCCGATGTGAGAAGTTTATTTTTGGGGATTAAATTTGGGAAAACAGAGACGGATTTGGAAATTTGATAGTTCAATTTTACTGTGAACTCTATACTGATCAATTATGTGATTTGGAAATTAGATAATGCGACGTGATATCTAAGGAGAGAATATTGTATTAGAAATTGAGGAATGTATAAGACGAGCCAAGAAGAATTAGTTTTTGAATTTAATATTGAAATTCTATTAAATAAAAAAATAAGGGGGAAAAAATAGGGAAATTTTTTCATAAAATAGTTCTAATCTGTATGAAACAATTTAGTATCATTTGTAAAGATATAGAATAAGAAATATCATCAAATCTGTAGATCGGAAACGACCGAAGTATAATATTTACTCTGGTAACACGTGAATTAAATTTGCTGTATACATACGACATTTTATATTTGATAACATGAAAGCTTGTTAGATAAGATACGAAAACTAAATATTACATATTTACATTTTGAAGAATATGTGAAACGTATATAATTTCGTGAAATATAAATGTAACTCTCTAATTAGTTATTTGAATTGATCAGAAATGAATATGAATACATACCATGCTAATTTTTTTTTTTTAAGATTTTAAATTTTCTTCTCTTGATAATTTATTCCAGATCAATTGTTGCAATTGTAATAGAATCGATAACAATCAAGATTTAATGTTCCGAATCTGAAAAATTAATAATTTAATTTGTATAAAGTTATTAAGGCTTTGAATTTAATTTCTGTATAAAAATTTATTATTACTTTGTTATTATTAATATCAAACTCTCGTATTACAATACAATAATTTAAAATTGATTTAATTACCGTGAAATCGAGTTCATGAGTTATAATGGTTTTGTACCAATATAATATAATAATATCAATAATTTATTTTTTATCGTATTTCAATATAATATGATTAATATAAAATTTCATTAATTAATATAGGCAAGAAAAAGAATGTTATATTACGAGAAAGATTAAACTCGTCTCTTGCAACTTTTTTATGTTTAAATCTTGCTTTTAATCTGGGAATTATTAAATCTAAAAAAAATCTTGAAAAACTTTCCAAGCTAATCCATTCGATATGAACACGATCTATCTTATAAAAAGCTCATATTCCAGTTTTTGCGATACATGATCGTACAAATTTATTTGTACATTGGCTGTGGTTTCACGTTATTATCTAGATTATACTGGCTGCTTATCTTTTACAATAGCAGGCTGCAATAATCATTCCACTTTCGTTTTGTGCTTCGTTTTTTCGTATCTGCAACTGTTGCCAACGTTTCGTGACCACAGCCATTACTAATTTTGATTGCAACCCATTCATATCTTTGTTACTTCTTTTTCATTCATTTTTTAAAACCAATTTCTTTTTTTATCTTACCTTGATTACAAGTTTTTTAATTATATTTTTATAATCTCGGTCTGTTATATGTTGGTCCATTTTCCATAATTAATAAATACAATTATTTCTAATGATTTTACCAAGTTTCTACAATTTTCTCTGTTATGATTTCATTTTTTTAACAAAGCATATTATATTAATTTTAAGGGTATCTTTCAAATTTCTCAAGATCTATTATCCCTCCATCTTTTCATATTTTACTTAGAAATTTCAATTACTGTACAAAAACTGCAACAGGTAATCTTCAACAACTTTTTCAAAAATTTACTTTATCCAACTTCTAAAACTGTAAACTCCCAACTTTGGAAAACTTAAAAACACAACTACTTACTTACTTACTTTTATATACTTACTTAGAAACTTTCACAATCTACATTTTAAAAAATACATAATCTCTTCGCTTCCTTTCATCCTTCGTCAAAACACTTTGTCAACATCAAAAATGAATTCAATTATTAATTAAATAAAACGAACCATTCCTCGATCACATCTCTCAATTATTCCAAGATCCATCAACTTTCCTCAAACACAACCAATTTTCTCAACAATGGCGACAATCAGATGCAACTTCCCTACGTTCTCCAAACCAACCCCATTATCACAGTTCCTGCCAACCTATTAACCCCTCGCAAGAACCCCATAATTTCACTCCACACTAAATCGCGAGCCCTCTTTTCTTCTCCAATCATCCGCCCACTGACTCTTCTTTTTCTTCTTCTCCTTGCATCCTCCGCCCTCGCTCGAGCGTGTGGGACACGTGCAACCCGCGTAACGAGAGTAGCGTGGCTGGAAAGAAAAAAAAAAAAAGATGAAGAAGAAGAGGAGGGGGAGAGGAAAAAAGAGAGAACAGATTTAACGAGTCTTACCGCTTTGAGGGCGCCGCCTTTTAGGGAGTGTGTGTGTGTGTGTTGCATCGATTCGTCATAAGGGGGAGGGTCAGAGATGATCTTACGGCAATGGCGTTTTTCTTTTCAAGGATTTCTCGCTCTCCACGTAATTGCGTGTAGTGCTCGAGGTTGGAGAGGAAAAGAGGTGGTTGTATCGCGGTTGCTCCGTTTCAGATCGTTCTTTTTAACTATCGTATACAGTCGGTCTTTGAAAGTGTTAATGCGTGTCGCAAAAAAAAAAAAAAAAAAAAAAAAGAAAAAAGAAAAAGAGCTTTTATCAAAAAGGAATTATAGAACGTAATGAAGAACGTGGCTTGGAGAAATATAACATTTTTTTGGATGAAATTTTAATGAACGATTTTTTACTTTTAACGAATATCATTTTTAAAAAGATGTAGTTTATTGATTGTATTTCTCATTATCATTATAATCATCCTTGATTTTCGAAAGAAGTATAATTTCATTTAACTACCATTTTTCTTTAACAATTGTGTAAAACAACTTTTAACATTTATAGTTGAACCAGGAATTTTGCATATTTCAAATGCATTAGCAAATAAATTGCTAACTTGGATTTAACGTTTGTGTAACAGAATTACCTGACTTCCCAACTCACAATCAGAAGTTAATTCCTTTTCACGAGCCATCTTTTCAAAACTAAACCGATACTTATCACCATTCTCTCTGTAACTTCAAACTTGTTATCGTTCCTTCAACTTTAACTTGAAACTTTAGGAACTCGAATCAAGATTTATGCGAGAAATTCTCGGTGGAACGGCAACGGGGAGGGTCTTTTTCAACGACAATTACTACAATAGAAACTCTGAATCGCTCTTAAGATTCGAAAATCACTTACTTGAGATGGTTGAATTACAGAGACAGGTAATGTTAAGGGTATGACTTTGTATTATTGAAATTAGAAACCTTCGAATGGAATAAATGACTAGTGTGGAATAACGTTATATGTGAAACTAAATTGGAAGTCGAGTTAAAAAGCTGAAATAAAAACTAAATTACTGTTTAGAAAGTATGTAATCAGAACATGTAAGAAATCATTTTTCAACTGGATAGCTACTATATTTTTTATAGATTTCTAGAATTCCATTAAATAAAAGTAAAGAATAAATTATTTCAATCAAAAGTAACGAGGAATCGATTGAATTAATTAGTCATACTTAAAGAATGATTCTTTGAAACAATACAATTTTCATTCTTTATTCGCAATTTAAAAAAAAAAAATTACTACAAAAATTAATGAAAAATCAGAGATAATTTATATACCTATATACTTCTATTCCATCTATCTAACATAATTTAAAAAATTATTATAATCCTCCCCTAATAAAAAGTCAGATAATCTCTTATCTCCAACTATTTAATCCACTTATTCACGATGTATTTCACACGAGCTCGGTAAAATTCACATCCAAAGGTAAACTTACCTATCTCGTGCACGCGTACATTCGTTTTTAACCATATAGAACCACGGAGGAATCCATTTTCGGATTTGTTGTTTTGACGATACGTCTCGATGGGCCTGGATCGTGGCATTATATTTAGCGAGCCGCGCTTTTTTCACCCCGTTTATAATGGATCTCTCCCGCGAGGCGTGCAACTCGAGGGATGGGGGTTGTGCGCGCGGGGGATGATAAACGAAACGAGGCAGGAAAAATATGTTCGACGAAATTGGCAATCAGCTCGAGCCATTGGAGTTTCACGGCTTTTTGAAGCAAGTTCAACTTGTGAAACTCGCTCGAACAGACGTAATAATGCCGAGGACGTAGACTAAATACGCGTTGTCCTTGTTTGCGCGCTTACGCGTCTTGTTCGAGATGAAATATCGAATATTTTCCACGAACAACAACATTTTTGAAAATTTACGAAATTATGCGCAAGTTTTGTCTATTTTCGCGTGAGGAATAATTTATATTGCAATCTCATTTCGTTTCGATCTTCGTAATTCTTCGTCGATGATTGAATTAAGTTTTTAATTTTTCCAAGGAAATAAGAGATTTCTTTAACGAAAGTAGATTGTAAGTAGATTAAAAACAAATTTTTTACTTTATTTTCTTAAGAAAGAAATTCAATTTTTTGTTTTCGAAACTGTATATAACTTTACATCGATACGATTATGCAGATATAATATATTCATTTGATTCTACTCGATTCGTACTAAAGAACATTGCTCCACGATAAATTCCAGAGTTCCATAGTGGAAAGAAAAGAAGAATTATATTAACTTGCACGATAATACAAAAAAAACGACTATACTTTGACAGTTCAATTTTCAAATTACGAGAAATACCGCCATCATGCTCATTTAAACCGGATATCCTTTATAAAACGTCTCACCTATACAAAGACAACTTCCGTGAACCTGGAACGGAATAGGTGTGGAACATCGCGGTCAAAGACGTAGAAAATGATAGAAATCGGGGGTAAAATTAGTGTTATGGAACTATGGAAATGTGGTTTAATCGATATTCGTGACTATTTCGATGGTGCAGAGAGTAAGAACAAGGAGAGGATCGACGACAACGGATCATATTCAAACGGAAGTGCGGCTTACGGAAGACAGTTTGGAATTTCATCCGCGTTTCAGCTCCGAGAACTTGCCGCGTGGCTTAAATATTTCCATTGTTCCGCCATTTAGACGTTGCAATTAGTTTCCCACGTATTTGTCCGATTGCAATTTTAACAAGAATCGTTTCGTCGAAGTAACGAAGGTGAGGAGAAAATTGTCGAAAATTGCCTCTTCCTTACGAATCAAGCTTTTTCTTTTGGAATAAAATTCTTCGACCAGGTATGTTCGAGAAGAGATACCACGTTTCTTGTATTTTAGAATCGTAAAAAAGTAAGAAAAAAGATCTATTTATATAAATATATTTGATAGAAAAATGAATAAACGAAAAGTTAAATTGGAAAAATGATTGTTTTAGTTTTTTGAGGCTTGTATTTGCAGGTAGAAAACTGGCTTAAGTGAAATAAATGGTAGTTCCAGTATTATTTGATAACAGGATTTATGGTGCGAATTACGTGGAATAATTTTACAGTTTTCTAACCGAAAAATCTGTTGACTGATAGTTCGAGTAATACGAGAAATTGGATTAAATAGAAGAAATGAAAAATTTAATGAAAAAGGGTTTTGATTAATAGTTGGGGGGGATATTAGGACATTGGATGCCTCAAAATTGCGAAATTCGAAATGAAAAATGTGTTGGGTAATAGTTGGAGTGATATGGAAAATTGAACGCCTCGAAATTAAGAAGTGTGAAATGAAAACGTTGTTAAACGGTAATGGTTCGAATGACAGAGAATTGGATGCCTTGAAGTGTGAAATAAAAAAAAATCCGTTGATTAATAGTTCGAGTAATATGGAAAATTGAAAGCTTCAAAATTAAATAATATTAAACAGAAAATCTGTTGATTTATATTTCGATTGATATGGCACCGATATTGAAAACATGGCAAACTAAAACTTTTAATGAAGTGTAATGTAAATACAGAAAAAAAAAAGAATTTTTAAAAGTGAAATATTGATGATTCGCGATATAAAACGTATCGAAATGAAAAATTGTAATAGAAAATAAATTGAAAAATTCTTCAACAAATAGTTAGTATGACACACAGAGAAGTCTAGAAATGAAGAAATATAAAATAAAAAATGCAAAATAATATCTAATATTTCGAATCATAAAAATTTCAAAATTAAAAAAAAATACATATATTTCGTACAAACAAGCTAAAATAAATAATTTTTTTCCCACGAATATTGTCCAATATTAAATAATATTCCTATAATTCAAATATCATACTATATAAAACTATATCTGAAATGATTTTAATGAATTTGAAATATTATTACATCATAAAATACCCATATTTCTAACAGAAACAATTAAAAATAATATAAATAATTAACAACATCTGCTCTAAATAAATCGTTTCGAACAATTTCAATTTTCCCATTTCAATTTCGAATAAGATGTCCCTCGCGAAAAATTTCAACATTTTAATCTCACTCGTGAATCACGCATCGGATCAACATACATCACACCGTTTAATCCGATCGTATTATTAAATAATAACCAGAAGTTTCTAACTCTACAAGAACGTATCACGCACAATATTACTTCATGAACCATACAATACGTGACTAATCCCCGTTCCGAAACAGAGACTCCAGCAGAAACGTAATACCTGGATGTAATTTTCAGCTTCCGCAAACTTCCGTACAAATTGTTTGAAATTAATCATTTAAATTGTCGGCGAAACATTATCGTGTATTTAATTTAAGAGCCTCGAAAACGTCGATAGATGATAGGAGAAGGGCGGGGGCGAGTAAATTTTCCATCGGTATTAAGAGTTGGCAAGCTAGTGTTTCGTGAATTTCGCATATTTCCCGGAATAATTACATTCTCCCTCGTTTCGAACTCTCCCTCTTTCTCCTTCTCTCTCTCTCTCTCTTTCTCTCTCTCATCATCCTTCATAACGCCAGCCCACGTTTTAATAACAAGATCGAATCTCTTACTCTCTCCATCCCCCTCCGGATGTATCTTACGAATGCGCTTACCGTGTATTTTGATACGCTTGTTTGCATCGGTTCGGCTCAATGGAATTCTCAATTTAAACTAGCGTGCACGGGCAGACGTTCGTAGCAAACACCCTCGCTATCGCATTCCTCAAACGATGGAACCAACGTCCATCCACACGATGAATTTCGCTGTCGAAGAAACGTGTTTCGTGGTTTCCGTGTTATGTTGCTGCGAATTTGTTAGAGGTCGAAATGCGAGATAGTTGGTGATTTCGAAACGGAAATATTTAACTATGGGTACGGTGTTCGGTTTCGGAATAGAATAGATGCGCAACGAAACGAAATATCTAAGAATATCTGATCCAGATATCTTAAGGAGTTAACTGATACTAAATCAATCCAATTTTTTTATTAAAAATATGCAAATACGTTCAAATAAAAATCATTAATATCCAATTTATTACAATTTGTTTATGAATAATGAATTTTTGTGATCGAGATAATTTAGTAGGAACGATATGAAATTTGATTTTTTTATCTTACAATAAGAACATGTATGTTTTTTTTTCTTTTTAAAAAAATTTTTTTGGAGTTTATTGAGAGAACAGTGTTATTTATGCAAGCTGTTTTAATATTCATAGCATAGGGGAGGGGGGGGGGGGGAATGATGAAACGTGAAAAAGTAAATGGAAAATGTTTTCATTTCACATTTTTTTTTCACATAATATTGAATTAATAATTGATAAAAGATCTAAAATTAAAAAAAGTTATAATAGAAAAGTAATTCAAAGATTAATTATTAATATATTTATTATATTATTAAAAATACTACTTAAATAGTAGTTGCATTATAAATTTTGAATTATAATTTTTAAATTTGAAATTAGATTGTTAGAATAGAATTTTACAAATCCATTGAAACTAATTAATTCTTCATCCTTGAATTTTATTTTACGATCTCATTGAAAGCATTTGACTCTATAATTTTGGATCTCTGAATGAATAATTTCTAAGGAGGAAGTAATTGAAAGTTACACGTTTCCTCATTTTGTCCTTCGTCACATTATAAATCCAAAAGATAATTATACCGTTTCACCTATCTATTTCACACTTATTTGGATCACTAATAAATAAATTCCTAAAAATTAAATTAACCAATCGCAATTATTCAACGATTATAAATATCACATTTCCCAAAGAAACAGTTTTAATTTCAATCTTACGAAATAAAAAAAATTCTCACAAAACTCTTCGAAACAAAATACAATCCGATAAAAAGTGATTCAAGTAACCGAAACACGGTTAACCAACCCATCAAACTATCTCTGGAAAAAAAAAAAAAAAAAGGAAAAAAACTCTCTCAAAGAGAAATTTAAATACGCAAATTTAATTCCTTTACGAGTAAATAAACAAACCATCCCTATTTGCATCGCAAACACGAAACGAAACGAAACGAAATAAAACATGCATATTTGAAAACTAGTTTGAAAACTAGACCCAGTTGTCGAACCCGTGCGTCTCAATGGCGATTAAATTCTGAACGAAACCCGCCACTCGAATCAAAACGTTCCCCTCCCCGATCAAAGAGCGGGCATCCCCGCACAAAGGTAACAAGGAAGCCTTCTAAACTCGAGTTGCGTATCACGACTGAAAGGCATGCCGCGGAGGGACACCGATAAAAACTCTTCTCTCTTGGACGCGAACACACTCTCCGAACTGAGATAAGCCGCTTCTAATTAAATGTTGTTACCGTGGAAAAAGAGAGAGAGAGAGATAATGGTTGAGCCTTTCTCCGCCCCTTTCACCCTCTTTTTTCGTCCTTTTCACACGCATTTTCCTCATGGATCAAAGCTAAACCAGCGTCGAACATCATAAACCAACCGAGTTGAAAATCGATGGTGAAAAAGTACTGTGCAGTTATTGCGGGATATTTTCTACTTTTTTTCA
Source organism: Apis florea (assembly GCF_048593485.1). Taxonomy (NCBI): domain Eukaryota; kingdom Metazoa; phylum Arthropoda; class Insecta; order Hymenoptera; family Apidae; genus Apis; species Apis florea. The sequence goes on along the minus strand of NW_028256688.1, from coordinate 266,988 downwards.
CGCGTCTTTTTCTTTTCTTCTTTTGAATGAGAATTAAATTTTTGACAAGAATGTGGAGAACAGAGATGATGAAACAGTGATAATCGATGGTTATAATTATCGAACTCGTTAAAATGACGAGTTTCGATCGCGATTTTAATCAAACCGTTAATAAACTTATCGTTTAGAGAATATCATGTTGCATATAAAATAATACGATATTGATAATTAGAAATACGTATACGTATTTAATTGTTTTTTTTTTAAATTAATTCGAATTTCTATCTATAGAGACTACGATTTGAGATATTATTTAATTATAAATCGTTAATAATTGTAACAAGATATTTCACACAGAGAATTTCAATATAGATATCGGTTCGTCTATAATAATTTTTCGACGGACACAGTCTTAATTCTTCGATATTTTTCTCGTCATCTCGTTGGAACGCAGTTGGAACTCGTTATTTCACCGTGAACATCGCTATGCAAACTTTGTTTCTGCATAGAAGATCCTATTTTAGAACAGCAACTCGAAAAGCCAGTTTTAGACGGAAGCCTTGCAGTCAAATTGCTCGTTTCTAGTGGCTTCTTGTCGAGCCACGTGCCAACTGTTCACACGGTACTGACTTTCGTTCATTCTCTCAGCATCATGGCTTCCTCAATTTCATCTAAAGCGTGGAAACAAACTAGAAACAGAGATTGTTTCGCGTGTTTTCAAAGCGAAAAATATCAAGAATGTCCAATAAATTGCAGATTTTTATCACAAAATTCCTTACACACAATGAAACATTTTAATTATATTATCATAATACCTTTTCAAAGATTAATCATTCAAATCCTCGCACAGCACAATTCAATAACCCAATTAATCTTCCTCCTCCAGCTCAACCACCTAAACACGTAACAACAACATCTCAAAAATTCAATCAACCCAGATTCTCACGTGTACAATCCACCCGTGAATCATCATTATCCATCGTAATTTAATTTCCCAAAAATTCTCAAATCAACCCTCGCATCTATCCAACCGATTGAACACATCTCACCAATCTCTTGAACGATTCATCCAGAGAATCGAACTTCCATCTTCATCCCCCGACCTCTTGTCATTCACACCTAACCCGAACGAGAAATTCATGCACCCTCAGGACCCGTTCGCAACCCGATCTAATGAAATTCCGAGGCAGGGTCCATTTGCTTAATTGCTATTAATAACGGAACACCTTTCTCCGGTCAACGAAGCGCGAACGACCGGATAATCCGCGCATGCCGTTCCAAGTTTCGTCAGCTTGGAAAACCACTACCACTACCACCACGGCCATCCTTTACTACGTTTGCATTACCGCGTGTAATTTCGGTTTATGAAACGACCGCATCCCTTCGACCACTTCATTATCCCATCACGTTATATCGAGCTACTTAATAGCGAGAGTTTGTCGACGAGATTACAACGAAACGATCCTTCGGCCAGGCCTTAATCGAGAAACTTTCCATTGAGAGGAGGGGAGGCAAGGGAAGGTGGATGGACGTCCAGTTGGACCATCTTTCCTCCATATCGGTTTCGAATCCAATCTTCGGGTCTACGGTTCTTCTTTTGTCCCCCGCGAGAAGAAGGGACGTGCCATCACCATCCTCTCTGCCTCCCTTTGTTCTTGGACGATCAATTTAAATACAAGTCGGGGAACTCGATTATAGAGGGATGCTCGAGTACCGAGATTCGGTCGTGGGATCGTGTGTTCCAGCAGGTAGATAGGGGGGAGGTGGAAGTTCTCTCGAGGTGTATAGTTCGGGAGAAATGATGTGTGAGAGGGTGTGAAATTGGTTTTGGTGAGGTTCATTGTATAGTGCAGCGTGTGTTAATTGTTTCGATTCTGTTATTTTGCTTCTTTTGACGAAACTTTACCAATTTGTGGCAATCTCGCTTGAAAATATTCCATTCGATTTCTCTCATCGAAGAAATCTTCAAGATGTAAGAGGGATGAAAATGAGAATTAAAAAAATTGTAATTCAGTGATGTAATCGTGCGTGGAAGTCCTCTTGAGGTTTATAATTCGGAGGAAATGACGTGTGAGATGTGTCAGGGATGTTAAATTGATTCTCTGATAATCTGAGAATTATCGAACGTTCATTGTCTTGTTTTAATCCTTTGGAATTTTCATATAATTTTTAATATCATCCAATAATTAAATATTTATTTTATCTTCAAGATCAAAAGGATAAAAATTTCTTACAATTAATCAGAAGAATTAAAATCTTTACAAATTCTAATTTCTCAATTAATCAAATTTTACTTTTTTTCTCTGCGTGTAATAAATTTATTTACAACAAAACAAGTCTAAAATCAAGAACTCGAGGTTCTAAGAGAAAATGAAATTCTTCTTAAAGCTGGTATCAATTTATATCACGATTAATCGATCATCTCGTTATCACGTATTGAAGTAACGAAATTAGTCGATTAAAGTAGGATAGGTTGTCGATATCTCAGATTATTAATTTGATTTAAGAGTTAACGCGGGCCACGCGTTATTCGTTACGCAATACAGTTACAGGGGAACAATGCGATTTCTTTCGTTAAAAAATTCCATGCAGCTCGGCTGACTGTTCAATTAATTCTGGTACTCGGTGCCGTTCCACGTTTTTCGATATGCAAAAAGGAAATAACTGGACCGTATTTTATTTCACCGATCCCGGTTACCAATTTGTTTCTCTCGCTCCGTATCGGTCAAAATGAATTAAATCGGAACGAAATCCACGATCGGTGGTACATTTTCATTTGGACGGTGTAAGGGCAAAAAAAAAAAAAAAAAAAAAAAAAAGAAAAAAGAAAAAAAATTAGCGAACAGAAGATTTGCGTTAAAGAATTTCCATGTTAGTCGGGATTACAAACGAGATTATCGTATTTTTCAAATAATTCTCGTCACGATGCGCTTCTGTTTTTATTTGAATCTTCATTTCGCTCGATAATCCCTTCGCTTCTTTTATTTTTCTGCAACTTGTTCGATATTTACACGCGTACGAAACCGAATGTGTAACAATTCTTTTTTTTTTTTTTTTTCAAAAGATCCGACGAAACACGATTCATTGTTTCGATCAATTTGTTCGCAACAATTTATAATATTTCGATGTATCTTTTGTTACAGTTTAGAAACTGTAGTTTTTTTATCGTGAAAGCATATTCATTATATTGTTTGCAGTTTAAATAAATATCATTACAATGCTGTTACGTATTTCCAATTGTTGCTTGATTCGATACAATAGAGAGGAGTGAATTTATTTGATAAATTCCCCTTAACAAAATGAAAATTTTAATCGCTGCTGAATGTGTTATAATTTATAAATTATCCTTGATTGTCTAAAATTATGGTAAACGTTAATTTATTACTATTGCCTCATTAATTTACCTCAATGATAAGAGTTAAATTTTTATTTTTCAAATAATCTCACTATGATCCAGAAATATTATACGAGGATAATTTAAAGTAATTTCTTTTAAAGCATGAATATTTTATACATTTAGTGTCGAAAATAAATTCTTGATAATTCTTTATTAATTAAAATTAATAAAAAAGAATTAATGAAACTAAATAATTTTTTAAAAATATTTTAAAGAGATTATATATTCAATATTCTTCGATATTGCTCTCTTATCGGAACAAAATTAAAAACTACCCCCTAAGAAAATAAAATAAAACGAACGAATATCGAAAAAGTTTAAACAGACAACGGCAAACACGGAGAGTGAAACGAGCAATATTCAATAAACTTTGTAAAGTTGATCTCGCGTGCCAGCATGGAGCCGAATTTCCAATCACGTCTCGAGTTCAATTTTGAATTTCAACCTTCTCGCGTTTCTTCGATCTCGAATTTTCATCCCTCTTCTCCTCTTTTCCTCTCTTTATACGTGTATACATATATATTCCAAACTTCGTACAATACACGCTCGGTCCATTTTCATGTGCCCCATCCAGGATCAAAACTAACAATCGTCAAAGTGTGTAAGAGGGTTGGAAACTTGCACGAGGGGTGGAATCTTCCCAACTTGGCTTGGTTCGCGTCAAGTAGCTACATACGAAAATTTCGTAAGCCCTCACGAGGCCTTCTCTCTCTCTCTCTCTCTCTCTCTCTCTCTCTCTCTCTCTCTCTCTCTCTCTCTCTCGTTTTTCACCCTTACCCGGCCAATTCGATATCGAAATTTGATCAAATCCTCCCTCCTCCTCACCCTCTTCCCCTATTCGATCACCCTCTGTTTCCTCGAACCCTCTCAGATCGAATTCTTCCAGCTCGAGTGACATGTCGCCGAGTTTACTCGGCTCCAACCCCCGCTGAGACTCGCGTATACAGGGTGGCGAGTAAGTAACGAACTACGATCGGCTATGGTAACGCGTTTTGGATGTTTGAAGTGCGTGGACGAAGATAATAGCTACCTCCTGATAGAACTGGAGGGAAAAGGAATTTTGGAACGTGTATGTATAAGCGTGTATGCATCAGGGAATAAAGGAAGAGGAGGAGAAGGAGGTGGCGGATCCATTGAATAGCCCCTTGGGTGGTTGTGCCAACAAACCCTAACTAACGTAAATAAGATGTCCTAGAAGGGTGGCTGTCGCTCTCCTTCCTTGTATTCCATTTTATTATATTCTTGTCATGTTTCTGTGTTATAATATTTCTTGATTCTTTTTGGATTTCTTTTCTCGTATTCTTTCCTTTTTATTTCTTCATTATTTTTGTTACGTTACACTCTCTTAATGTATCTATTCTTCCTGTTTCAACTTTCTTTTGTTTCATTTTGTTTGTGCTTATATTTTTATACCAGTTTCCAATCTTATATCCCTATTTGGTCCATTTTTGCCTTTTCCTCCTTCCTTTGTTCCATTGTTCTTACTTACTTGTTTTTCTGTTGCATCACTTCTTAATCTTTTTTTTCTTTTTTGTCAAGTTCTTAACTTCTGTGTTCCAGCTTTCATGTTACAAGTTTCCATCTTATTTGTTCTCGTATCTCTATTCGTCTTTCTGATTTATATCCTATATCTACTCTCGTCACACATCTTCTTGATTTACTTTTACCTTTTCTCCATTTCTGATCTCTGATTATATTCCTGATCCCTGTTCCATTTTAGTGTATTCCAGCTATGTTTCTCCGTATATATACTCCTTGATTCGGTTTCCTTTTCTTGTCTTGTCCTTTTCCTTTCCCTGCTTTTTCCGTCTTTTCATTCATTCCTTGTTTTTATCTCCCTCCGTCCCTTTATTTCCTCTTGATGCATCTATCTTCTCCCGTTCCATTTTCCTTGGCCTCCAATCTTTCTCCATCCCACCTTACTCGTCCTTGTATTTCCTCTTCACTTCCTGACCCCTTTATCCATCTCCGTCGCATCCTCTCTCGATCCATTTTTCCATCCCTTCGATTCTGATCCCTGACTGATTCTCAGACCCGTTTTCTTGCCCTCGAGGGCGAGGCTGATGAAGCCTCGGGCCAATTACCGGATTTCTTCGCGAAAATCTCCGAGGAAAACGGACGGGGCGGGGTGGAGGGTGGAGGATGGTTCGCTGAAAACGATGAATTCGCGAGTTTCGGGGGTTGGATAAAGGCGCCACCCCATTTTAAGTACACAGAAGGGAGGCGAGAGGGTGGTTGTTCGGGATGAATCGACCGGACGAATTTGTAGAACGATTATAGGATCCACACGAGTGGATCCTCGGCCATTTTTCGTGGACCGATTCCCGGTCGAATGAGTTTCGTATAACATAATAATGATCGAGGGCGAAGCGATGAGTGGGCGTTTTTTCGCGCTGCCTTCCGTTATGACGTAATAGGCGATATGTTTCGCAGCGTAATAAATTATAGCGCGGTTTTTGGGGTCGACGACGTCCATTGTGCCGGACGAAATATTGCTTTTACGGTGAGATATTAATGGTATATGTGATACATCGACAGAAAACAAAGTGGTGGAATTAAAAGAGGATGACGAAAGAGATAACGCTTTTTTTTTATTTGTTTGTTTATTCGTCGACCTGGATGTTTAAAGAGGCTTCCTTGAGAGATTGATATTGTAAGGAAAATTTAATTCGCGTTTAAATATTAAATTAATGAACTGGTGGTGCTTCGATTTTAAATTGTATCATTCGAGTATCGTAAGCCAGACTCTTTGATGATCATAATTAACGTTATCGAAGATTATCAAGCTTGTATAATTGACGTTCATTAACGGCATTCATAAATTATGCATTACTTTATTACATCTACGTTTATTATCTATTTACGGCCAATCGAATCGAGATCGATTCCTCCTGTTTGAATAATAATAATAAAATTATGGATGATAATGAAACATCTAAGGTAGTTTATCTCATAGCCCATCCGTTCATACCCGAATTACGAAATTTCAAAATAGCTGCGGGTCAACAACAATGAGCCCCCCTGCCTCTTATGCCTCGTGCAAACAATTAAGATTTAACGATAATTGATAGCGTTTAAAGCGCGAGGGCTATCAAGGCGGGGCGCAGTTCCAACCGGAAATTTCGTTAAATCACGAGATAATGGAGCAACGGTAATGGCTATTCGCGAGAAACCGGCCGATCATTACCACGAGCATCTCATTTGTGTAATCGAACGTCTGCTTCTCCCGATATCTTATTAGTCCCGAACAAACGAACTGGGGACAGTGAATCTTTCGTTTTCCACCCTCGTGTCACGCGTATTTCCTCCCCTTTCCCGGCTTTAAACGATCCGGAAATGATGAATTCGCGAGCCTTATCGCGACCTCGTGGCGTTGTTCTCCCCCGGACAGCTTTCCAACAAATAAGCTGTCCCGATCCAGGGACGTTCCTCTCTCCGGTTGGGGTTGGTGTAATCCTTGTTGCGATGGCCAAACCTTTCCCTCTTGCTCGATTGCTGAACTTCTTATCGCGAAACGAGGAGACCATAAGACCGAAAATTGGACTTTCCGTTTGAATCATCTTGTGCTAAGCTTGGGGACGTTCCTCGAATTATGTACCGTCTGGTGGTTCACTCGTTAACTACGTAAGTTACCTCCCTGCCCCGGTTCTACCTCCTTGCTTCAGTATCATATTTTTTAATCTGATATGGAGAGTTACGTAATGGAGAGAATACGGAAGGATCTTCCATACAACGTTAGTGGAATAGTTTTCTTTTTCTTTTTTAATGTTAAGTTAGATGGTTTGTTTTCGTTTCATTTTATTTCATTTCAAAATAACAAAAAGATAGAATTTTTTAAATTGTATGCAGAATGGAATAACTGGACCATCGTTATTTTTTTACTTTACTTACAATGATACAATTTTTTTCAGAATTTTTCTTTGGAATTTTTCTTTAATTGGTGACGTGTTTTGTATTTTGTATCCTCTTTAAATTTCCTTGGAATGAATAATATTATAGTTTTCTTTTAAATTTGATGGTAATTATTTTAATCACTTTATACAAAGATAGTAGTAATGTATTTTTTAATTTGTACGATAGTGTAATATCTGATAATATTGTAGTAATTGATGGAATTGTTGTACGTGAAATTATTTTCTATTTATATTTCGTATTTGTTATTAACTTTCTTTTATTCCGCAATAAAAGTTTACGACTTAAGTGTACGTGACGTTTGTGTACATAAATTAACGAAGAAATCTCAATAAATGAAGATATTCCGTACGTTATTGATTTTTTTTTTTCATTTTATGACGAAAGCTTATGAATAAGGTAGATGTATGATATTTGAGAGATATGTTAATGACGAAATCTGAATAGATCAGAGAGTTATGAATCTTGCAAAGCATAACGATTCCTTTTGCTCGGTTGAAATGAAATGAAGTAATGGACAAAGTAATAGATGATGAGATTGTTACGTGAAGTTATTACATTCTTTGGTATTTTGTTGATTTTCTTTTATTCTATTCGACGAGAGCTTATGAGTTGGAACACACCATGTTTGAATACATGTGTTAACAAATGAAAGAAATTAAAAATTCTGTGAAACATGATGATTTCTCATACATGTACATATATTATAAAAATTTTAATAACTATTTTATCCATAGAAATATTAATACTTATCACGATTCTTTTCCTATTAATGACCAAACTTTGACACACAGTTTAACGATATCTTGTTTGTATCAGTTTGCATACATATAACAGGAAACGAAATATTCCGCAATTTTACATAAAAAGTCAAAAAGCATTAATATTTAAAATATCAAAAATATTAATCCAACTCGAAGCCTTAATATTTTACATTCCTCATATATGTATAGAAAAATGAATTTCTGCTAAATTTTAACGAAATTCAAAACCCTCTAAATATTTAATAAAACCTCCTCATACCAATCTTTCACGCTACAAACAAGCCATAGAAAATCAACCTGCCAAAGAAAGTATCTCGCCCATCCGTCACGTAATCATCCCTTATTTCTTCTCCTTAATCCACCCTCCGACATTTTGCGAAACGCGTCCTCTTAAAAAGTTCGATATCTCGGTAACGAGAGCCTCGCCCCATCTTCCACCTCAATTAAATAAGTTTCGTCTCAGACGCCTTTCCTTGCCCTGACCGGAAATTATATATGCAACCCGGCTTTCTTCCCTTTAATTTCGTTCCACGGGCGCTACGTGTGTCTCGTTCGTCCACGATGGACGATGTGTTTGCCCCTCTTTCGTTAGATTAATTGCCACACACTGCAATTTTCAACAGGCGAACATCCAACCGCGCAATGCATGTCCCACGAGCAAACGATGCTGTAAAACGAGAACGCCACTTTTTCTCTGTCCCTCTCTCTCTCTCGTTTTTTTCCAGACTCGTTCCATTTGACACAATTTCAATTTTCGTGCAACATGTGCACAGGTTACGTCACTCGCGAATTCGCGTCACACGAGGTAGAATTGCCGGATGAACAGATGTTCCTAGTTTTTTCGCCGAATTGCTGTTTTGCTGATGCTGATTATTATGAGAATCAATTGGTTGAAATGGCGCGTTTGTCGTTTAGCAACGTTTAATGACGATTGTGTATCAGTTTCTTTATTTTTTTTAAATAAATGTATATTCTTAGCTTGAGCTGTTATGTTATTTGGTCGTCGATGATTTGGAACAGTTTTTGGTTAAATTCAAGAAGGAAAGACTCGAGGTAGAAAATATGGGATAGAAACTAGAATGAATTACTCGCGATGCCTTCGAAATCAAATTTGAATATTCGTCCGCAAATGGTACATTTCTAGCGAAAATTTCATTACAAGATTTCACGGTGAATTATTCGCGATATCTTGAAAAAGATATCCTGTCGGAAATTGTTCGACGAACGCGTTGGCGAAATCAAATTTCGAGACTCTTCCACAATTTCTAACTACAAGATCAAATTACTCGTAAATTATTCGTAATATGTTCGAGAGCAGTGAATCCCAACGCGAATTGCATTCGAGATTACATTCCCTTTGAAAATTCTTCCCCAATCACGGATCCCAAACTAATAATATACACTCGTGTGAAATTGTTCTCGATCGAAATCAACTCTCGTTCGCAATTTCTAATCGGAATTACAAGATTTAATTCGTCGCGATTCATCTCTGAAAGTAAATCAAGAATCCTCCTCCGCCGAATGAAGAATTTCCACGAATTTCCATCAGCTTCGTCGCGAGTTGATGCAAAATTAATAAACGATGGAAAATTATTCGCAATACTCAGCGATTCCACGGGATTCGGGTGCAGGAGGCGCGCAGAACCGTTTCCTAGTTAGTCCAATTCCGTACTTTCGCTCGTCACGATTAATTAGCTTAATTCTGACTTCCTGTTGTTGCGCGGGGCACCCGTTGCGTGTCACGCTGGCATAACCAGCCGCATTCCAGCGTCATAGTTGACGCACGTGCGTCGTCGTAAAAGCACCCGTGGCATCCCGCCGCGAGAATGAGCGGCGTCGAGACGTCGATCTGCATTTCCGTGTTGTGCGTATACATCCTTAAAGCCACATCACCGATACGCATTGTTAACCGTTTGGGTAAGAGAAATTGGGTAAGATTGAATTGGACGTTCGTTGTGCGTTCGTCGAGGCCTGCCTCGTGCATTAATGACACTCGTGATATTGTTACATATTGTTACGAGACAGTTCCAGTTCGATACAGGAGTTTTCAATATTTTTATTTATACCCGACGATACAAATGTTTGAAATTACGCTCAAACTGCAAGAAATGGCTTGCCATTTCGTTGAAATTTTTAATTATGAATATAATTATGAATAATTCTTCCTTAGAAATTATTAAAAAGTTAAAAATTATTGTGCCATATATTATTACAGAGAAACAATTTAAAGGCCTACATTTTTAAAGGTTACATTTAAATATGCGATTATCATCATTCATCAGAGCAGTCGAGACGGCTGCAAGCTCAAATGACGTCGAACAGTTCGATTTCTTTTTTAAATTCCTAGAAGCTAGGTAAAATATTCACTCGAGTAACTTTGTCGTCGTGTCACGAATACCTCGAAACGTTGTGATTAGGGGTTTGCAAGTTGAAAGCACTTGTGACTCGCGATAATACCGTATGACAGAGGTGTATGATCTCGTGGAAGCAAGTTATATGAGTCAGACAATTTTCTCCAACCCCTTTAGTACACGTAATTCTTTTTCCCCTCTTTCGTGCCGTTTCTCTTCCCAATCGTTTGAAGTTGTTTTCACACAAAGTGATAAATTTCATTGAAAAATAATTTGAGAAAGGAAGCGAATTATTATCTCGTTCGTTTGAAAAAGTAGTTGCAAAAATTTATCACGTGCATTTAATAATCCATTTGTCTCGACAAGATATCGCATTTATTATCTACATCCTTTTTTCAATTTATGAACGAATAAATGTTCTTTGAATAAGTTTTATTACTATAGACTGCTTCTTATTAAAATAAAAAATTGAAGATTATTAAAAAATTTGAGCGTGGAGCATATCTCCACACATTTGCATCCCGAAATCGAAAAATTGAACGATAATAATCACAATGAAAATTTTTTCTGTAAAAAAATGCAATCACCTGCAATTAAAATGATTGGAAAATTAAAAATTATCGTATTTCTTCACGTATATTATTTTACTTTATAAACGTAACTTTCTCATTTCGTAGATGAAAATAATTTCTCAAAAAAAAAATGAGAAAAGCTCGTGTCGCGACACATCACAGAGGTCAGAGCTGACTGACGACATTTTTCCAGGTATACCATCACGTGTTACGGTGTTCTGAAAAAGAGTCGTAAACCACAGACAATTTTTTTCAACCCCCGTGACTGCTCTTTGTTCACGTACCCGTTATTCTCTCTGTTTGCGCACATTTTTCTGTGTCAATTTGCACCACTTTTTACCCGTCCTCACCCTCTGTTGCGCTACCCCTGCGTTTGCTTCAAGATACGGTAGAAGTTGTCGCAATATGTTTCCGCAAACGGTTTTGTATTCGTAAAGAGAATGTAGACACGTCGTATGATCATACATTTTAAAACGCGGTATATATATTCCGCTTCAAAATGGGTAAATGACGTTTTAAAAATCTTTTTCTTTGTTACTTTCATATTGTTACTTTCCACGCTCAAATGTGCAATTTATCCTTGTTTTTTGGCTTTCTTTCTCGAATAAAACTGCGAATAAAACTGGCGCTAAAAATTATTTTGTCCAATTTTGTACGTTGTCCATTGTCCCTGAAATTAAAGAAATGTCAAGAAAAGTGATTATAAATTTCCAAATATCCAAAGAATCTTAATTTTTAATTAAAATTTTAATTGATAATTATTCCAATAAATTTTATATAGCTATTATTATTTATCATAATTTTATTATAAGAATCATCAATTTATAATTCATCTAATTGTGAATCATTCACAATTATTGTTATTATTAAAATCTTTTTATTGAATATCAATCAAATAAAATCATATTTGATTAAGAATAACTTTCCTCGCTTCAACTTCCATTTAAATTCCAAGCTTATTCTTTAAAATGAAAATATTTTTACATTTAATTTTACACGCTTAGATCTCGTTATCCCATCAAAATTATTCTATTAAAATGCGACATGGCATTGGAAACACGCAAGAGCATGCAATTAGTTGCGAAAAACGTATATAATTGTGAATATGTTGGATATGCGCATTCGTATATTTTTCACACTCGTTTAAAAATGTGTAGAAAAAAATCGGTGTCGATTTCCATATAATCGCATCGTTGTTGCAAAATTACTCCGTCCGTCAAGGCTTAAACCAACATTTTCAGGTCGTGATCGAGAAATTCCATGCGTTTTTCCTTACGTTAGATAACCAAAAAAGGCTTATTCCTTTTTCTGGCGAAAGAAAAAGATGCAAGAAATATACGAAAGAAAATTTTATTCCTTGGAACAGCTATATTTATTCTGTTTACAATAAGAAGAAATGATAACTCGTATAATTATTCGATAGAAGAATATCAGAAAAATTGATAAAGAAATTTTTCCCGTGACAAATTCTTTGAAAGTACTTTTTTTGCCGTTCTAGATTCACAAGAAATGTTTGGAATATTTATCAAGATCTCTTTCTTATTATTATTCAGTTATTCATTTAGTCAGATTAAAAATAAAAATTCTTCCTCCAAAGAAATTTAAGATATAAATAATTCAGATTATTTGCAGCTTAATATTATTCCTTCTTTTTTCCTTTCCTTCTCTAAACAAAATGTACATTTCGATATAATAATAAACATATCATACCTTAATTTTGTATGCAGTTTACGCGGCCGAGCCTTCCTTGGAGATTCTTCCGAGCGGAGAGACGCAGACGAAGGCAATCGGGTCTAGCATCATCTTGACATGCAATCCAAAGGTCGAAGACACAAAATTGATCTCTGATGTGCAATGGATCGATCCACAAGATCGTGTGATCGAGCCTTTGAAGTGAGTACCATTGATGAAATATATATTTAGATCCTACGATTTTTAGTAATAATTCTTTGTAACTTTTTGAAATATCTTGGCTCCTTGCTATTATAAATATATTTATCTATATAGTATATTCTCGTCTGAGGAAGATTTATGAGGAAAAATGTAATTGAGTTATTACAGAGGAAGAATTGGAATTTTTAGCGATTCGTTAATGGTTACTTTAATGGTTATTTTAAAATATGCGATCTATTTTACAGTGTATTTTCTGTTTTTAATCGATTATTAACGAGTTCATCTATTTTTGGAAAATTCTTCAGGGAATTGTATCAGAAAGGAACTTAAACTGACAAAAGATATATATGTGTTATTATCTAAAGTAAAAAATATAATTGGAAATGAGAGATTAATTCCACCACATATTTAAACAAAGTTTTGGCCTGTGTATAAAGAATAATACGATTACGGTTTTGTGGAGAAATTTCGAATTTTAAATTACATTTTAAATATGATGAAAAACGTTGAAATTCATACATTGATTTAACTTATTTAAATTTAGATGAACAAAAAAAAAAGAGAGAAAAGAAAATGTGTATAAATTCATATTAAATTTTTATTCAATTAAAAAAAGAAGATTAAAGCAATATTTATTCGATTAATTAAAAGAATCTAATCTAATTTCTCATATGTAGAACGTATTAAAATCTTCTGCGAATTTCAATAAATATAAAAATGATATTCGAATATTCTTTTTAATAAGATTATTAAATTTCGTGGATTCGCGAAAATATGATGCACAGATTTAACGTCATAATTCAAGCAAGTTCTCCCGCTGGGCGAGAGAAATGCAAAAGAAAAAAAAATGTCACGACGATGCAAATAAACGTTTTTCAAGTCAGACGAGGATATACGAGCAAGGAAATTCACGCTTTTGAGCTTTTTTGACAATAACAAAGCCACCTTTAGCAATATTGAAAGAAAGAGTATAATGGGTATGGTGTAATTCACGGAGAATAAAATGATTCTTTTCTTAAAATCACAATCGAATAAACCAAACTTTATTGCATCATATTTTGTATAAAAATCTAAAAATCAATTGCATTTATAATTCATGTCTGTTTTGTCCATTAATTTTTATAACTTTATCACTTTTTTTGATAAAATTAAAATATTTCTTAAGTATCTTCAATAACATTTGTCATTTATTATAAAAAATATAAGATAATAATTTAATAAAATAATCTTTCCATGAAATTTATTTCCATACAAAAGTAAAATAAATCAATATATATTGATTTATAATTGCAAGAAAAGAAGCTACAGAAGAAATTTTTAATAAAAATTGATTCTTAATTCTCAATTATCTGTTTCTCCGTTAAAAACGTTATACCAATACCCGTTATACATGACTAATTAACGTAATATAATTTTTTTTTTTACAATTTTTTTCTCTCTCTCTGAAATAACACACGAATAGTAAACACGACAAACACTTAGCACTAATTATAACAAATTTCTGTCACTTGTTTTGCACACAGACTCGTCGTTTTGCCGATCGAAAGGCGAGTATACAAAACTCAATTCAAGACTTTTACACGCAACCCCAGTAGTGTCGTTGCCAGCCTCCTTCTGTTTTGCGATGATTGTTCCCTAAACATATATACATATCTATAGATTTTGTTCGAATAAAAATTTAATGGATAATTTTAAAATCTAAAATAAATACAAAAGTTGATATGTAAGAATATTTGTTGAAACTTACCCTTGAAGTTGGTAAGAAATTTAATTTTGCACTAGATAAAGCAAAATGATAAAATATTCGTGACAATAAATAATATTTTTAATACGAAATTTTCTCTTTTCACAATGGAATATAAAATAGACTGTGAAAAAATTAATAAATTTACGAAAAATTTAAATATACAAATACTTACGCGATGTGCAATAAGACGTAAAAATATCCAAAGCAAAATACATGTTATGATATCAAAAAAAAAAAAAAAATGATGATATAAAAGATCTTTATTTTCGATTTCATTTATGCAAATGTGCTCGTAAAAAATTTTTCATACTAAGATATCGGCTTGAGAAATATCTTCGTACGAAAAATATGAAAAATACAGAGAAAAATATTTTTTATAACAACCCACATCACATCAATTTCGTATTGAATCGCATATGATTTGAGAGATAAGCTTCGTTTTCGCAACTTCGTTTTATCAACTTCTGTATTTGTTTCATTCTCTAGAATCACTCTTTAAATTTCCCATCCACTTCATCCGAGAAATTCTGTACATCTTTACGTATATACGTAGAGTTACTTTAGAATTCACCCTCGTTTACGAAAACTTAGAAGACGCTGTCCTTCTTCGCTATGCCCGCACATATATATATATATACTTTCGTAATACATACACACATACACGCACAAACAGATACCACCACGCACCGTGCACACCCCCTGCAAACCATCAACCACCCCTACTCTTTCACTCTCGTGGCTGATTTACGTCTACTACAGCCCCTGTACGGAGCACTTAATTGCTGCAGGTCCGCCCAATTGTTCCGCGAGCTAAGCGTTGCTCATTAAGCTGTTCGAGAAAGTTTTCCGCCTTCCGTGGCCAAACTGGCTTCGCGTTGTATTTGAACGGCTAAACCGAGCCAAACTAACAACCCAAAAGCCGCATGTAACGCGGCCCGATGCAAGAAAATTCACGAGCAAAGTAGAGAGGTTAAACGATGCTTGGCTTGCGTTATAGTGTGTTATTCTTATGACATATAATCGTGGCTACCTGAGCAATTAATACTTGGACTGTGTAATCCCTGTGTGCCCCCTATTGACGACGGATCGATTGTTACCCTGACTTTGAAAGGGAATCTCATGATGTATTTATGAACTTGTATTTTTAAATTTTTCTTTTTTTTTTCCTTTTTTTTTTTGAGAAATTAATTAATGGCGAAGGATATATATTTTTAACGATTGCTATATATTTTTAATTTTTTAAAAAATAGTTTATTTTCCATTAAATTTAAATAAGTAATAAAAAAGGTAATGCAGTTTTTTAATCCCTCGTATTTTTTCTTTCTGAAACAATAAAGCAGTATCGATTATGAAATAAAATTGGAATAAAACTGAATTCGAGTACATTTTCCGTCGAGTCGAAACTATAAAATCAGACAAAACTGCTCGTGATCGCGATACGATAAAGTTTACAGTGTAAACACGTGGCTCTGGTTTGAATTCATAACAATCCCAAGATATGAATTGCTATCGACCTGGTGTCTGTTATGAATAAATGTTGTCAAATATTTTCGTTTTCCACGATATTCAAAATAGATTTACAAGCTTAAAAAGAGCTTACTTCGCGATTGGAATTTTTTTTTTTTATTTCTTTTCTCGTAACAAATTTTTACGAGTTATATATTTCACGTGTAACAAGAGTATAACCCTTTCCAAACTAATACACGTGCAAAACACTAATACAGCATCGCATCCACCGTTAAAAGAAAAATCACTCTCGAAAGAGTTGATCGCTTAAGAGAAACTGAAACGAAAGCGGCCACTTGCGAGAAAGACAATGGAAGGAGACATCTAGCGACGATAAATTGAAGTATCCTCGAACACCTCGAATTCCTACATATCAAAAAAAAAAAAAAAAAGAGAGAAAATATCGCCTCGTTCAACTCTGTTACACCAATCACACCGTGGAAATATACATCAACTACTTTTTCTTTTTTTTTTTTTTTTCCCTCCACTACACCCACGCAAAGGCAAAGTGGCCTCGAGCGCATCCAATTGATTCCAAGCATGTGATAGCAGCCATTTGATCGCACGTATACGCCAACAATTAATCAAAACGCATACAGAACGTTCAACCCAAGTACCCTTTCGTGCTCGACCAGGCCTCGATCAACAGAGAAACGATCGTATCCATTATCCCATCCTACATCCGCTCGCGTGTCTTCTCTCTTCCGATATCGAGGATCGAACCTCGGTGGCTAAATAATGTATCGCGGCGCGCGTCTTGCAAATATTGAACACCCCTCCCTCCCCTCCTTCCCACCCGTGATCAAACAATCCAACGAGCATTAACCTCGGTAACTGATTCGTCGGATCGCGTGTTTGCACGATTACGCGGAGCCCGGCCGATTTGCATAATTATGTCCGCTCGTCGCGGCGAATAACGGCCGATAAATTCGCCGGGGGACGCGTGTACCGAGGCCGGGAACCGTTTCATTAATCGTACTTAAGGCTCGTGTTCCTCGATTAGGCAAGAAGAAAGGGGTATTATTGCATAATCGTCGGCCTAACGCTCCTCCTGTGTACCCTCTTCATCGTCGTCGTAATACCTACGTAAATTTGACAGAGTTGCGCACCACTGTGACCGAGATGGACGTAATTTTCGTGGCTGCATATATCCGCTTGGTAATTTTTGAATTCGTAGTCGCATCGTGCTCCGCGATTTAGAGTGGAGTCGAATTCATCTAATTTTCTTCGCTATCTCTAACAGCCAGCGAGCCATTCTTTATAGGAAGGATATATGAAGCTAATGTGAAATCTTTACCCAAGGAATCAAGAATCGATTTAGGAACTTTGTTTGATTTCGTATTCTTCTAGAAGATGATCATGTTAAACTTAGAAGCGAAATGAAATATATATTTATGAATCATTCCTGATTACTTTAAGTATTATGTTAAACGTAAATATGTATCATACACTTGCAAATTAAAATTAAAACAAACAGGATCGTATATATTAATTTCTGGCCCATCTAACCTGTCTAAAATAATCCGCCGATCTTAAGAAGATATCGGTATCGAGTTTCCAATCTGACAATTAGTAACCCAACTCTAATTATTTTTTCCCCCCCGATCGATCGATCGATCTTGGATCCTCCTTCCCCGAGCGCGTTTCCCAATTCGAAAGGGTTCATTAAAGCGTATCTCTGCAAACCTAGCCGTTTCCAATTGGTATCGAAGCTATTCATTACGGCGCGATTCAGCATCTCTATGCACCAAAACCTTATCTTCGATCCAGTATCCTGTCATGCGGTGTGTTGTTAAATTGTGTGTGAATCCATGTGAATGCGTCTCGTTTGTACCCCAGTTTCCCGGTTCACGATGAAGCAGAAACGACGAAATTGCCGGTTGTGTCCATTGCCATCTTGGATAAAGCCCTTCTTCTTCACCCTCTTTAACACCTCTCTCGATCCTACCCCTCCCCCCCCTCCCTCGATCTCGTTTCTTTCTTTTGAACGAGTCAAGTTAAAAAGATCTCGATCGAGATGAGGCAACTCGGGATGAACTCCCTCCCCTCTCCCCCTGGTCATCGATCCGAATTCGACGCCGCGTCGTGTTCACAGCGTGTACAAACCCCAACCTCGTAACGATATTTCACCGATATCGGCTCGGTGTTTCGCGTTAGAATACGGATTAGATGTTTTGCCAACGATTTATGCGCCCCGAATATTTGGAACGTTCGGATATTCCGGGGGAATAAAGTGTTTCGTTTGGTTCATATAATCGATTTTTATTTTACGCTTAATGCTCGGGTTATATATGGTTGAAAATTCGCGCGAATTTGTGTATATGATGTAAAAATATTGTATGGTTAATAATATATTGGCAATAGTTGAAAAGTTCTATTCGGTATTCTTCTTTTTATTTTTATTTTCGAAATTCTTTGGTTTCCTTCTAAGGAAATTAGAAAATTCTGTGGCATTTTCACACCTCGATATGAACATGATAATTACGCTAATATTTTGAAAATATCGATAATTAACGAATAATCGATCGATTAGATTGATTTTAATTAAAAGTGAAACACCGAGCAAATTTTTATTCATTGTGCAACCCGAACATCTCTCACTCATCGTCATCACCATCACATCGTTATAGTATGTTATCATCGTTGGAATGGTTTTGTGATAACACGTGAAAAATATCGATGTTCTAACAGTGATTTTTTAATTATCCCCGTGTAGCAACATACCAGGCCATTCAAAGCCGCCGATGTACACCGAATTGCACCAGGATAACAGCTTGTCTTTGTTCTTCAACTCGCTGCAAGAGCAGCAAGCTGGGAAATACACGTGCAAAGCCACTTACGCGAATTCGATTCAATTGCAGAAGTCTGTGACGATCGATACCATAGGTGAGCGAAATAAAATTGAATTTTCACCTATTCGAGATATAATATTTTTCGTTTATCGCTCTTATAACGTATATCCATATATATTCTATATATTTTAAATTGTTGAGAGAAAGTTTGAAATAAGTTTTCAACGATACTCTAAAAATCTGTGTAAAGATGAATATTGATATTTCTGTATAAGATAACATTATAAATTTTACCAATTTTAAATATTATCATGTGCATGTGCGTGACACAATTATTAAAATTTAATCAACTTATGAAAAACTTATGAATATTTAAATCCATTTCGAATAATTTTCCGAAGGAATCAATTATACGTGCAATATTACAAATTTCCATCTATATTTCACTAAATTTTCTTTGCCCGCAAGATGATCTCGTTTCACTTTTTCAATACAAGACAAACGAAAAATCGTGTCAAACGTTCTCGTTCGTTAAATAAAGGACCCGATGAATTGAAATCGTCTCGGTATGAAAGAAGCGCGAGACAGAATTATTGGAGAGTAATTACTGTTTCGCAGTTGCGATCACTTGGGACAATGCACCGCTCAATCAATACCCCATTCTGGGCGAGGACTTCGCTATTCAGTGCAAAGTGCGGGCAAGGCCTTCGCCTTCGGTCGACTGGCTGTACAACGGGGAATTAATTAAGACGAACGACCACTACATTATAGACACGTATGCCCTGAAGATAAAGAACGTTCAAGAGTCGGACGATGGCGTTTACACTTGTCGCGCTTCCGTATTTTCCACCGGTGAGCTCAAGGAACGACCTATCCGCGTCGAGGTGAGTTTAAGCATCTTTGTATCTTTCTTCTTCTTCTTCTTCTTCAAAAATTAAATCCAGATTTTATTATCTCCGAATTAAATTCATCTCATAATAGAGAATTATGAAATAATATCAACAAATTGTAATATTCAAAATATAGATTTACACGCGTGTAAATGTTACAATTTTACCTTTCTGGAAAAATTGATCGAAGCGAACACCCGTCGTTCAATAAAAATCGAGAAGAGAAAATTCTATCTCGAGAGAAGGAGTCAAGCGCAAAGGAGGGAGGGACTGCAGGAAAAAAAGTGACGAAAGAAAGTTCAGAAAAGAACCCAACCTGTTTTCTCACAACATTCACGTATAGAGGGTCAATGCATTCTCAAAGAAGCTCATTTATTAATTTCATATTCATGAGCGCGGGGGAACAAGCGCGGAATGAAAACAGCGCGAAAAAACAAAGCAAGCATTTTTCGAAAAAAAAAAAAGAGAGAGAGAGAAGCAAGAGAGGTAACATCCAATTATAATAAGCAAACAACACGGTAAATAAAACGGGTGCACATTCAACGTAAAATCAAATATCTGACTGAATTTCGTACATACCCATTTCCTCCCTCCGGTTTGTATACACCGCGCAACCGGAGCGAAACAAGCTCCATCATTCCCTTCACAAAGCTTTGCCCGGGAGTGTGTACGCGCGGGCGCCAATTATTCCCAATCCGAGGCATAATGCCGCCGCAGCTATGATGGAACAGGTTTGCGTTTCATTTAACAGGTGCACATACGGCCCACGGTGAGCGAGATGCCCAACCCCATAAACATGATCGAAGGAAAGGACGCGAGTATAAAGTGCGAAGCCCGCGGCAAACCGCCCCCCAAGTTCACCTGGGTGAGATCGTTGACGCACCAGAATCTGTCGAGCGTGGATCGTTTCTCGGTCGACCCGGACACGGGTGTACTCACCATCACGAACGTGAACAGGGACGACGCGGGCGAGTACCAGTGCACGGCTACGAATCTAGCCGGGACGGCTAACACGAACATCATGGTGAACGTGATCGTGAAGCCGAAGATCATCGAGTTCTTGAACAGCA
Source organism: Apis florea (assembly GCF_048593485.1). Lineage (NCBI taxonomy): Eukaryota > Metazoa > Arthropoda > Insecta > Hymenoptera > Apidae > Apis > Apis florea. The sequence continues at coordinate 246,115 of NW_028256688.1, read as the reverse complement.
CCGTGGTCGAGGACAAGGAGGCCACGTTGGTGTGCAAGGCGTTCGGCAGACCGCCGCCCCAAGTCACTTTCAGGAAGCTGACCGCCGAGAAGGCGTACGTCAGAGGCCCCCAATTGGACAACGACAGGATCATCGTTGATAACAGTGGGGATGACAGCGAGACGATCGGTATGCTGACGATCACCCAGTCCCTAAGGTCGAACGACGGATTGTACGAGTGTATCGCGCAGAACGCCGGCGGTGACGCGCGTAGAATCGGCCATCTCACCGTCGAGTTTCCACCATCGTTCGCCTCCATGTCGAACACAAGCGTCTGGTCGTGGGATCAGAAGCCCGTGAACATCAGCTGCATAGCCGAGAGCATACCGAACGCCACCATACGTTGGACCATCTACGGCGACCAGAAGATCGACAATGACAAGATGATCACGCAAATCGGTAACGGGCCACGATCTATACTCACCATCGTCCCCCTGGACAAGCGGTATTACACCACATACAAGTGCATTGCGTCGAACGCGCACGGGACGCGGGAGCGCAACATTGAACTGAGAGAGGCCACGAAGCCGGGAGAGGTGTTGCAGGCGAAGATGGCGGAGATCACCGCGACCACGATTAGATTCGATCTTGTGCCACCGAGTACGCATCCCGAGCAGCCTCTCAGAACGATTACCGTGCAGTATAAGGAGGACGGGCAGACTTGGATGGAGGCTAGAAACAAGACGTGGTCTGTCGGTGAGTGAAGGGGAAAAATTTCGACTAAAACGTCCTTCGATTAATAATTAATAATTCCTATATTATTACCCTTTGCACTCGAGAGGAGGCTCTCAGTCGTTTCGACTCTTTTTATTCGTATAAATCTCTAATTAATAAGAGCGAAATATTGATTTGCGAATAGATTCCTTTACCTCTTTGTCTCTTTATTATATAAGAATATTAGAAAACAATATCACTTTATCTTGGATCGAGCGCAAAGGGTCGACTACTACGTAAATTTTCGCACTTCTTTTCGAATATCTTCAATCAATCGAATATACAATGTTACCGTATTATTCCATCTCCTCGATCTTAAATTCACGGGCCCTTTCATCGTTTCCAGATTCGTACTACGTACTCGAAGGTCTGAAACCGCAGACCATGTACGAGTTCCGGTTCGCAGCTAGAAACGATGTCGGTCTTGGTAATTGGGGGGCGTTCCATCGCGAGATGACGCCCGGAAGGACGGTCCCTAACGAGCCAAAGATACTAATAACGGCGGAGTCCAAGTACAGCAATCAATACGAGTTGAACTGGCTGGCGCCGGCTGATAACGGCGAGCCGATCGATATGTACCAGATCAAATATTGCCAAATAAGAAAAGTTTCCGGCGAGTGGGAGACGTTGGAGGATACCTGCCGGACGGAGGACATTAGGACGCAGGGGAGAGTGAGGCATTGGTTGAGAAATCTCTACTCGGACACGTTCTACAAGGTCGAGTTGAAGGCGCACAACGCGATAGGTTTCAGTAAGCCTGGATCAGCGAAGTTTAAGACGGCCAGGGGTGAGTTTCCATATTTTTGATCTCTTTTCTTCCTTTTTTTTTCCTCGATCTTGTTTTTTTTTTCTTCTCTCTCTTTACACACACCTTTGACCACCGTATTCTTCGAAACGTGTCGTCCGTTTTTTCGCCATTTACTTCATCTTCTACCGAATTTGTTATTACCGTGCGGTATACATTTATCGATTAGTGCCCTTTTGTCAAATCTCTTTGAAATTGTTATTATATTACGTTATATATATTACATGTGCACGAGGCTATTGCACCGATTGATATGTCCGTTCTTTTTTTTATTTTTTTACTTTAACCCGACGAGAGAGACCGTTTTACAATCACTTCGCCTCTGTTCTTTTTTTTTTTTTTTTTCTTCTTTATTTACTCAAGGAGGAGGGAAAAGGGTTATTGAGGCATTTTTTCTTTTTTTCTTTTCCTCTACTTTAACGTAATTCATGTGAAAATGTATTTCGATGTATGTATATATATATATATATATTTTTTAAATCGATGATTTTTGTTAACGAATGAAACTGAACGAGTCCTCAGTCCCCTTGACCCTTGTAGAAGAGCAACTTAGATCAACTGTCCGATAGCCATTCGATACATATATGGGCATCTTAGGCATATATTAGTTAATCTTACCCTTTCTTTCAAAACATATTCAAAACACAACAAAAGAAAAAAAAAAACGATCCTTCTACAAGTCACTTTTTATCATTCAGAATCTACGGGCCTCAATCTGGACTACAATTTAGATACTTCCGCTGGAGGTACTCGCAAGCTCGCCGTGACCGCCATTGCAACAGCAATAACGATCCTATTCCTAGCTATTTAAAAGAGAATAAAGTAAAACGATTGAAAAATAAGGAAAAAAAAAAAAAAAAAAATAAACGACTAAAAAAAGAAAACTATAGAAAAATATAAAAGATCATCGTCAGGAACGGTCGCTGTTCACGTTGTTCTAATCTTTCCGTTTATAGTGTATACACTTTTAAAGAAAAGAAAGTGATATGCGAATACGAACGTACTGTGTATGACTATATGCTACAGGGAGAGTACAACCAGGGACACGAACACAATTTTGGGTAAAAAAAAAAAAAAAAAAAAAAAGAAACACGGATAAAAGATAAAGAAAGAAAAGAGAAAAAAAAGGGAATTATATATGTATTTTCGTGTTCGACAAATTCTCACTTTTTCACCCCCGTATAAAACAGGCGACGGTTTTCTGACGCGTATCTGACTTTTGCAAAAAAAACACAGTCGAACACTTCGCTACTGTATTATTACGAAATAAAAAAAAAAAAAAAAAAGAAACACACACACACAAACCAAACATAAACCATACACATGCATAGATTATACATCTTAACGATTAATGTAAAATGAGTCATTTAGACCGGTGCACAACATTCCGAGGTAGAAATGTTAGCGGATAAGTGGGGGTTCGATGATGATGGAGTTAGAAACGCAGTGAGAAACAACGAGAAAGATCGCGATGTTTCGTGAAATAGTAGGATGTTTTTCACGGTATTTGATCGAATTGTATCGAATTTCACGGTATATTTGTCGGGTATACTTGTTCGTCACGTTTTTAGCGAATATATATCGGGACGTTTTTGTATTACGCGAAGGTAAAGTGCTTTTCTTTTGAGGATTCGCATGAGCTGCCATCTGGTGATCGAAAGAGGTATATTCATTCGAACAAGAAATACTAAAGATTGATCGAAATACGATTTTTATACGTGAGATCGAAAAAGAATGGAAGATACTTTTTTGCGAGTCGAAATTATTAATATTAATCTTATAATTTATTACTTGAACATTTTCTACAACGAATTAAAAGACTGTAAATTATGTTGGATTGTTGAAATCATTTCGAATCGATATTTATATATATATATATAAATTTCGTGAAATAATGTTAGATTTTAACGAATGTGATGGTAAATTTTCATATTGTGTCGATGCAAAGCTTTTGAAAATATGGAATTGGTGCGTTGGTAAACGAAATGAACATTTCCATGATCGTAAAACAACGTTCGAATGAAAATTACAAATTGCTCATTTGGCGAATTGCCAACGAAGAATATTAAAAGTGTATATCGATCGAAATTATTCCATGAAAACTTTCAATGCTGATTAAGCATTGAAAATTCTGCAATAATCACGACTCACCCATTCTCGAATACGAAACTCTTCCATCTCGAAAAATAGTTTATCGATACGATATTACCACGATCACCGATGCATTCAATGCATCTGCGCATAAATTGCGAATCTATTTTAGCGTACAGTAAGGGCTTTGCGGGTCTGATATATACGTACTGCCTTAAATTGCCAAATTTCTAGTGTTATAAATACGCGCAAGTCAGTGAAAAAGAATGGTTAAACTATCGAACGGGCAACAAGCATTGACAAGGTCGAAACATACGATTTTCCGATTTGTCGAAAGGAATAAAATCCAATTTTAAACAGGCGGCCCGTATTATTTGATTGTATTTTAACTATATCCATCGGATTCGTTAAAAAATATTCTCTTGTTTCTCGCCATTTAGCAGAGTACAAATATTTTTGGAGAGTAATTTTTCGCGATTCTCGCGGTTCGATTTGCAACGAAAGATTCGATATAATAAGAAGGAGAGGATAATGATTAAGACAGAAAGAAAGATTTAGTATTCGTTGTTCGTACGTAAAAATTTTAGAGATACGCGAGGTTTCGAAATTACGCGCTCGACACGGCTCGGAAAAATTTCGGCGGAATTGGTGTAGATCTCGATACGACTGAACCTTGATTCGCTCGAATCGATCCGAAATAATACGAAAGTAATCGAAGTCTCGACCGAAGCCTGGCCGAATTTTTCCGAAAATTTTGAAATTATAACGCTCGGGACTGATCGGAAAAATTCGGGCGAAATCGATCGAAGAAACGGAGATATCGAAATCTTCATCGATTTTGTTCGAATTTTTTTTCTATCTGACCCGAAGTTTCGATTTCTGAGCCTCAATATACATTATTAATAAGAAGTATCGAATATAATTCGTTACCATTTCTCTACAGAGATACACGTCCGTTAAATAAAAATTCCAAAAATACCGGGAATCGTCCGCGAAAAAATCCGTTTTCGTCCGAGCTGAACTATATAACAAATATGTGTGGCTAACTATTTTTTCTTCTTTGTTTGTGGGGTTTTTATTTTTTTTTTTATTTTTTCTTTTCTTTTTTTTTTTTTTTTTTTTTTTTTTTTTTACCAATTTTCTTATCCGAAGCGTTTTCCACACGCTACACGTTTTTAGAGCCAAAGAGAAGAATACACTTGCAGGATACTTAAATCACGATTCGCGTGTTCCTCGCAAAACTGACACACCCTCACTTCTCAAAAGAACTCGCGTTCAACACACGTTACACAATGTTTATATCATCGAACGATGATTATTAGGATAAATCACGAATAATCACGGGTTCTGAAAAAGAAAAGAAAAAAAAAGACATAATAAGTAAAGATAAATAAACAAATACTGAAACGAAACCCGACAGCATCCGCACGAAACGGGGAAAAAGCACCTTTTTTTCTTAACCATTTATACTTTTAGATTGCGCCTAAAAATTAGTTTTCTTAGCTGGGTTAATTTTCAGCTAATCGCATATAAGATTTTTTCTCTCCTCTTGTGTATGGTTTTTTAATACATTTTTGTTTTTTTATCTTTGTTTTTTTTTTTTAAATAATTGTTTCTCTCTGGGAAAATTGATTAACTTTTTTTTTTACCAAATCATCGGACTTAGTCCTGCTTGATTAGCTCTTGGACCATACGTGTTTTAGTGCGCATGATGTGTGTTATTATTATTACGGTTATTATTATTATTAATAATAATATTATTATTATTATCATTAATTTTATCATTGCTATTAGCATTATTATGATTATTATGATTATTATTATTATTATTATTACTATTATTATTATTATTATTATTATTATTATTATTATTATTATTATTCTATTATTCACTGCGTACATAGCTGCTACGATTTACTATAATTACTTATTATTATTATCATCATCATCATCATTATTGTTATTATCATCATCGTCGCTACACGATATTATTGAATATCAATTAGTTTTACCGTTCACACCAATATTGTATATCATGTGTGTATTCGTCATTACCATTAGTATTATCGTCAACAACCGTCACCGATTATCGTTTAAAAAGAAAAAAAAAAAAAAAAAAAAAAAACGATAAATTTCATCGTCGCCACGAGCATTCGCCGATTTGTATCTTTTTCTTCTTTTTTTTTTTTTTTTTTTCGTTCGAGTAAGAAGCAAAGAGACAAAAAAAGAAAGAAAGAAAGAAAAAAAAAGAGAATAGGATGGGGGGAGAAAAAGAAGAGAGGTGCTCTCCATAGGAGGCAAACGCACCAGGCATCGAGTCTCTCGAGGTGCACACAGAAGACTCTGTCGCGTCTGAAATACAAATGGCCCCTTACTGTCCACGGGTGTATCGATCGCGAGTCATCGTTCAACGAATGCGACAGGGTCTTTGAACCTCGATCTCTCTTAACGTTTCTTGCTCACTTGCCTGGGTTCTTTTTAGATGTTTAGATTTACGATCGCATGGCATGCGCTTGTATATCGTTTCAGATACGTATTACGTACGTTTTATTTCTTTTTTTTTTCTTTCCCTTTTTTTTTCTTTTTTTTAATTTTAATTCGATTATTCTTTCGTCGTTATTTTTTTTCTTTTTCTTTTTTCTTTTTTTGGGGGGAAGGGTGAAAGGGATAGGAGAAGGAGGAGGGGTATTCTGCTCGTTGCGTTTAAGTTTGCGCCGTTCACCTGTGTTTTCGTTGGCGACACTCTCATTCCATCGAACTCATACCACGTACCTTTGTACTCGTATCGAGGGATTCCACGTGATCAGCGATTCTATGTAAACACATTTGCGTGTGCTTAGGTGTAAGATGAATTGTAAGAACGAGAATGGGAGAATGCTTGAGCAGCGACAGTGGTGTTTCTCTTTAATTGGATTGCAGTGACACGATCGGGGTGAAGCAAGAATTATCCGTGGAAGTGCGAGTACGATGGATCTCTGGTGCGCACTGATCGATGAGTTACGCACAATATTTGATCAAACGAACGCACCGCTTCCTTTTTTTACGAAATTATACAAAATCAATATATTTTTAGCGTTCCACATTTGTACATTATACAAGTTTCACCAAAAAGTCCATAACAATTTTTATTTTCAGTCGATATTTTCAATAGAATTATTATTATTATTATACAATATAAAGTTTCGATCTAAGTCTTGATCATAATCATCAATGCACAAGCATCTTTCGTCCACGATAAAAGAACATCCGAAAGACCGCTATTCAAAGAATATACGTTCAATTAGAAGGAAAAAGGTGTTTCACCCGAGTTTTGCACATAATGCGAGTAAAGTTGGCGAGTTTCGAGTCTCATTGAGAATGATAACAAGCACCTGCACCAGAATATCGTGCTCGCATGATCTATCATTGTTTCTATGAATAAAAAAGACGTATTATTCATTACCAAGCGGAATATCTCTCGCGGTTTCACGCGAATGAATGATGTTACGCGATTAAACTGTCGCGCGTCGAGCGTTCGCCCAGAGCTCGCGTTTTAGATTCATGTAAACGAACCGTGCGAGGTTATATTTCACGTGTTGCATACGACTCGGTCGTGGAAGATAAAGGCGCGAGTGGATTGTGTGTTGATCGCGTTTTTCTCTCGCCTTTTTTTGTTTTCTTTTTTTTTTCTCTCTTTTTCCTTTTTCCTTTCATTTCCCCTTTCATCGTGATCGATGAATATAGCCGAGGCTGGCCTAAGAATCTCGAGTGCCGGAGGATGTAAGAACGAAGTGTGTGTACATTACGTGTATTATACGTGTGAATGGATGAAGAATCTCGCGATTCCATCGATGTGAAATCGAACGATGCAAGAAGAAACACTGTGGTTCCGCGGAGAAGCGGGAAATATTTTATTTTTCTTTTTAGTGGACTCGAAATTTTCTTTTCACGAATGTTTTTTTTTTTTTTTTTTTTTTTTTTTTTAAGAAGATAAGTATGATGTCAATGTGAAGAAACTTTTAAATATATCAATGATCAAGTACATGAAAAAGCTTCTGAAATTATTTTCTACTACGGTTTGTCGGAACGCAAAAATATCCACGTCAAATTACATCATCACACCGTTGATTTCAGATCAACAGTTAACAATGTTGACTGTTAATGAAGGCCTCTGACGATTTCCATCGAGAGTCATCTGTAATTTAAAATTAATAGTTTAAAAAATACATACATATATATACACTCGATAAAATCCGATATATTGTGTAAAAAGATCCTTCCGAGTCTTTCGCATACAGTCAACGTGTTAATTAAGCCAATTATTCTCCAACCACAATATTCACATTCAATTACTTTACAAATTATCAACATATTGTCACACATTGTCACTATCATCACATTTTCAACTTTCAATTTTAATTAATTCCAATAATCTATCATTCAAACAACACTTCTCTGAGGCATATCAACGATACATCTAAAAAAAAAAAAAAAAAAAAATACACAAAATTTATACAAAACACAAATATATCGATTGTTCTATCAAAATAAATCATTTCAATTTCTTACAATCCATCCTCGATCGATCACCTCAATCACCCTCATCAATCATCAAATCGCACCAACGATCACACCTGAAAAAAAAAACCATAAAATTAACACCAGTTCCCGAGTTCTCTTAAAATAAAACTTACTCATCGACGAATGAATGCAAAAAGCGCGCGCATGCGAGAGAGAGAGAGAGAGAGATATGATTTCCAAAACTGAGAAACTCGAAGGAACAGTAGGTATAACGAGGCAGCGCGATCCCACTTTGACCAGTGTTCTCGAGGAACCTCTTCTTCCCCGGAACCACGGGATCCGCGACCACTATCTCGCGATTCTGCGCGTGTTCCTCGAGTTTTCACCTCGACTTTGCCCATCTTCACCAACTCTAAACCCCCACTCAGAGATACACGTCGTCCGCTTCCGGTACACAAGAGGGTACACACAGTGCATCGTTTGAAATTAAGCAAAAGCTTAAGAGAGCGAGAGAGAGAGATAAAGAGAAAGCGTTTTCATCTCTGGAGCTGCTTTTTGAACGAGGAATCGAGGAGAGAAGAAGGTTGCTCGTCGGCGCGTGAAGCGTTTCGCGCGCCGACGAGGAGACAATGGGTCGACGGTCGAGGAGGAAACGAGCGAGAAAATCGTTTCTGGCTCGCCGTGTTCTCGCGAAACCCCCTCCCCTCCCTCCGTTTTCGAATCGATCCACGGCCCTTGTTGAACGAGTGCCAACCGAAAGGGTGAAAGAAGGAGGAGGTGAAGGGGGATGGTTCTCTTAATTTGTAGCACGGTCGAACGTGTCCACGGGGCTCCATTAGAATGGGATTCGATTCAACTGTGTCCTAATGTAATTTTGTCCAAGTTAAATCCCTTTCGAAGAGACGGGTGGAGTAGGAGGAGGAGGAGGAGGGAGGCAGCCATCGAGATTGCTTGGTCCGCGAGAGGATCTCTCCCTTTTTCACGTGTTTCACGCGGGAATTACACGGGGGAGGGGGTGTTTCCGGTGGAAACGAGCGTGGCGACAAGGAAATGTCTCTCGTCGTCCTACGGACAACCGCGTTTCTCACCTCCTCGTGAATCTCGTTTTTGGATTTCCGTGGTTGTGGAAACCGCGTCGGGACGCGTTAATGGCCGTTATTCCGGAAATAATTGACCCCGTGAAATTACTCGATGGATTGGTATTGGTGTACATGCGTGTAAGATTGATTCATATCCTTCGATCCAATCGATATTTCGATAAATCAATTGCTAAGAAATATTTCTTAACGATTTCTCTTTCTTAACGATTTCTTCAATCATACTTTTTCTCGATTCGTCGAATCTCTATCAATTTTTTAAAAATCGAAACCTCGGTGCTTGATATCATTTCCCCTTTCTTCTATCGTATAGTCTTACGAAATGAAACTATTTATGATAAGTAATATTTAGTCTTATATAAAGTCCTCATTGCATTTAAACAACGTGGTTCCAAATATCTGAATCTAAATAAGTACACATAAGATTTTTTAATCGAGTTAAAATAATGGATCTTGTAACTGAACAATTCAACAACGATATTCATTTTCCTCGTTGAAATCGTTGTTTCTTGGTCCAAATTAACGCACATATACACCGTTTATTATCGAGTTCTTTTGCTTCCTTGCTTGCATCGCGTCCAAAGGCATCTGGACGAGGCGAACTTCGACCGATAGAAGGCAGATTTCGAGATTAATCGTCGGAACTCGGGATAATGGCTCGCTTGTAACGCAATTAAAACCCTCGAGGCTGGTCCCGTGGCCGTATAACTTATAATAGAGAGCGCCAGATACCCCCTCCTCTCCCTCTCCGGTGAACTGCATCGTGTCCTCTTGTTCGATCTTCTTCTCTCTCCACCTACCTCCTTAGCATTCCTCTTCGAATCTTCTCTATCCAGCTTCCCCTTCTTTCTTGGGGATGCAATTTCGCAACTTGAAACGGCGCGAGTATATCGCGAATACCGCCTCGGTTGGAAGATTGGGCGAGATAATTTCGAGGAGGATGCAAATGGGTTCGGGAAGAGAGGCGCCCTCTGTGCTTCCGAGCTCTCTGCTTTCGAATGGGGGGAGGAGAGGAAAAAAGAAGAAAAAAGATTGGGTGAAAGTATTGGCACAAAGAGTTGTTGTCGTTGTGAAATTGTTTATGATACTCGGTGAAGAAAACAGGGAATGGAAGAAGCTTCGTTTAATTGACGAAATGTAATTTGAAAGTTGGTGAAATTTAGAATTATGTAAATTTATAGTTTTCACAAATGGAATTTAAAGGAATCTAAATAGGTATTTGTAAATATTGTTTTTTACACATTGTTGAATATTTTGGATGGATATTTTTACTTCGTAGATTTACATTTTTTTGAACGTTCAAATATGCAAAGAAAATGTTCATGCTTTTTGTTTTGTTTAAAGACTAGCAAGATTTGGATTATGAGAATGTATAGTTTTGCGAGGAGAATTGAATAATATTTCTAAATATAAATTTTAGAGTGTTTTTCTGTACACGATACATGTGTCTATAAATTTGTCTTTATATTGATGAAACAAAATTTGTTATACAATAATTTACAGTTATATAAAAATTTGGAAAATTGTAAAGAAAGGGGATATATTTTTTACAAAATAATATATTACGTAGAGTCTTTTAATTATCGGTTGCAACTGTTGGTGCGAACATTCGTTTCTTCACGAGGAAATTTCGGATACTGTTACACGATAAAAGAGGGACACATGAGATTTATGTGTAGATAATTCATAGAAACTCAAAGAGATTCTTTTTAAAATCGTTCTCGAGAAGAGATACTGCTATTGTAACTTTCAACAGTAATTTCAATATTTATTAAAAATCGAAGTTTCCATTTGCCACTGAATAGGATTCTGTTTCTCGAGATAGTTGCTTCATGAATATCTTTTCTTTGAGTTATATCTTTCACGAATAAATATTGGATCGAAAAGATATCTAAGAAGCTTTTTCCTTAAATAAACTTTTATTCTCTCATTTATGTATTTTTCATTTGCTTCGAAAAATTCCATGATTAAATGTAAATTTTTTTTATTATCTTTATCTTTAAATAATTTCATAAAGTAATATTCCCTATTCTTTAATCATTAATGATTACATAAAATTCGATATACGAAATTTTAGACAAATTATTTCCATATTCGTCTTATTCTAACAAAAATGCACTAATTTTCCATTGATCCTTCACGTATTAAAAAAAACAAATTCCTCAAAATTTATATTATTTATTCTCAAAAATCCTTCTTAATTATTCTATTCTATTATACAACGATAATCGAAAATTCAAAAAAAAAAAAAAAAAAGAAAGATACGTAGAACAAACTAATAACTAATTATTAAAAAACAATTTTTTCTTTCTATACAAAAAGTACCTTCGATTCCATACCCAAAGAATTAAGTAACGTCTCTAATTATAATCTCATGGTGTCAATATTTTCGCCTCCAACGAGTGTGTATCTACATGCAAATTCATTCGAGGAACTCGCTTCGTCCCGAAACAGAGAGCCCGTTATAAATAGGCGACATGTTACTAAACAAGGATCAACACGCAAGGGAGAAGCGGAAAAGAGAAGGTTAAAGAGCTTACCAACAGCGGCCTAACTCGCGATATGAAGTGCAGCGTGCAATGTCGAGAGAGAGCCGTGAATCTATTTTCGAGGGAGGCACATGGCATATCCCAACCGCGTGTGCATCCTCGCGAACTCACGATAACGCAATCGTGACTTAAGTGGTGGACAAGTACGGTACCTTCCTGGAAAGATTCTTGCCACCACTCCCTGTCTCTCGCACGCCGCTTGTTAAAGAACTTTCGAATTACCAACTTCCTCTCTCTTCCAAGGTCAGAGAATTCCTCTATTCCAACCAGATATCCGATGATATCCGGTTAAAATTTTTATATTTTCCAAGTGAAATTTGTTGAAATTTTTGTCCCATACATTTTCATAAATATAAAACTTTTATTTATTTTTTGGGAAATAGAAAAATGGTTTTAGTTGAACGTTTATTCTAGTTAGAATTTCTTATTAAAATAGTTGTTATTTCTGAATAACAAACTCTGGTATTCGTTTTGGCCTCTAAAAAGTTTATTACAAATGTATTAATATTCTGTATAGGCCAGAAATGAATGTCTGTCTTTTTAATTTTCATTTTAATTTTATTTTAAATGAAATTAATAATTATCACGAATTATTTATTCTTATCTCTATTTTATTCTTAATTCAATTTCTTAAGTTTAAATATTAATTTGGAACAGAAAAGAAATGGTTGAAAATTTTGATCTTATGATCAACGAATCTGTTCAACAATATAAAAATTTGCGAGATATACACTTTTCGTTCGAGCACGTCCCAAGAGAACAGTTATCCATATTAATGGAAACCATAAAGTTATCGTACTATTCCATGAAAATTGCAGTATATATATATGTGTATGTATTTCAGTCCGTCTCTTCGTCCCTTTGTATCAAATCAACTATGAGAACGGCCGGTAAAAATGGGAGAAAAAATTATTCGTGAACGAGCAAAATTAAAATGGACACAGTTCGGGGGTGGGATTTTCCATCGTTAATTTCTACCGTACTAAAATCGTTCCTTGAAATTCGTTACTGTTCGCAGTCATCCTACACATTTTCAATCTTTTTTCCCTCTTTTTCTTTTTATATATATATCCTTTTTTCCCTCTTATTCAGTACCATCGTTACATTTTCAATCCTCTCGTTCATTTCGTATCGGATATTTTTCCCCGAGGAAAAATGTACTTGGCATAACAGTCTGTAATGATAATAGCGAGACCACGATCCTGTCAATTGCAGTACTCCAGAGAAGAGACGATTCCTTTTTATCTTCTATATTTTTCTTTTTTCTTCTTCTTCTTTTTTTTTTTTTATTTCAATCGACAACTCGAATTGGTCGTCCACTACTTTCTATTACGAAATGTATCTCTTCTTCATCGATGCGTTCTGGCAAATATATATACTGTAAACTCGAGGGAGAACTTAGAGTTGAGTCGAAGGAAAATAGATTCGATGAGATGTAAGGTTAATTTAGCGATTTAATTTTTTCGCTGCAAAGGAATAAAATTTTCCGTTATAAGAAGTACCATTTTTTGGAATATAATAGAAATAAATCTGACGTTTATAAGAGAACTGGGTTTAATCTCTCTGACAAAATTTTTTCAAATTCCTGTCAATCTATCTAACGCATAATTATTCGTTAAATCAAATATTTAAAAATTGTTTTTAATGAAAATAAAAATTCGAAGGTTCTTATACCAACCCAAGTTTTCTTATGAAGAACTTCTAGCGTACCTAGATGGAATTTACAAGTGACTCGCAATACAATAATGGGTCTTTCATATTAAAAATAAATAAAAATCTATATAACAATTAAAATTACAATTCTCCGACACAGTTCGACAGAAAAAAAAAATAAATAAATGGAATGCCATTCTTGAAGGATTCTTCTCACTAAGCAACAAGTTCAATCATCCCATCTTGGTATGTCAGAGATAAACGAAAACGAAGTTTCAACCAAGGAAATAACATGTCTAATAAGAAAAGACAGTGGACGAACTGTCTTTAAGCGCCATTTTGTTTCTCTTTGCTCGATCGAGTGGAAAGAAGATTGAAAAAGGGACTTGTTTCGCGAATATGATCCAACAGTATGAAGGATTCGCGGTATTCACGTGTAATTTCCGGCGTATTGTACGTATTAATTACGATCTGTATACACATGTATATGTACAAACGTATATATATATATAGTATATATAAGTATTATATGTATATGAAAAAAATCTAGAGAGAGAGAGAGAGAGAGAGAGAGAGAGAGAGAGAGAGCGAGCGAAAGAGAGAAAGAGAGAGAGAGAGAGAGAGAGAGAGAGAGAGAGTTAACATTCTCACACACAAACACACACGTGCAAGAATTATGTGTGCTAGCATAGTGCCTAATATACTATATAATATATATATATACATTCGTATTTATAACGAGGGGGTTGAACGTGTTATCGTTTTTTCCCCTTTGGAAAAAAAAACACACACACACACATACACTTATTGTAAATATGAGTATGGAAATATATATGTGAATGTTTAAGGAATACAATACCAATAATGAATCTGCCAGAAGAGAAGCCACCATCAAATTGTTCCCGCTCCTATGAGATTTTATGTGGAGATTCTCGTAATGGACCGTAATGGGAGATAAAGTGGAGTTTAAAAGCTCCTGAAATTAAAAAGAAAGATAGAATAAGAATTAAAACAAGGATATAAATGAGAAGTCGAGAATATTATTATTATTATTCCGAGGGAAACTTAACCTCTTAATGCAATGATTGTTCGAGGGTTTTTCGGGTTAAAAACAATCGATTTTTATTTTGTGAAATTAAATTCTAAAATACGATAATGGACGGTGTGTCGAAGACGATTCTTTAAGACGATATCTTGTCTTAAAGAAGATTGAAAACAGAAGTCGTCATTACGAGTGCAACAAATTGTGTATGGGAATTTGGACTCGAGAATAATTGCTTATAAATTTGTTTTATATCTTTTACTTAAAGAGGATTACAAATGGAGATTGTTGGTTGGAATGTGGAAGGAAGGAAAATGATAACGAGAATATTCGTAGCGAAACAATGCACTCGAAGGAAATAAAGCTGTCTGATCACTAAACTTATTAAATCCCTAATGAAAACCGGAAACGTGCTCCTCTAATGAGATATAACATGTAAATGGTATATATACGTGTATATCTTGATATACAAGACATTAATTTGCGAACCCTAGTTGGATACAATTTTAATAATTAATTAGAATTTAAAGATTGCATCTACAACGTACTATTTATTAATAAATAGTAAAATTATCTAATCATTTAATTAAGAATAATAATAGAAATATCAAAAATAAGGAGTACAATTTCTTATTGATAATTTATACCATTAATTTTGTAAAATTATTATCTATTAACAAAGAATTAAAAAAATTCTTTTAATTCTACAACAAAAATTTATGTACTCAATTTGTTACGTACGCATACAAAAAAATACATTTTATTTAATAATCATAATTCTATCGATAAAATTAAATACATTTTCCAGACATTCATGTAATTTTTTCTTGCAAAAATTATTACCACAGTATAATCAAATTATTGACTTCTTCGCGATTCTCAATAAATAAAATTTTTAAAATCATGCAAAATAAAAATAAAAAGTAAAAGGAAACTCATCAAGAAAGTTTCCATACGTAGGAGAAAGTATACGCAGAGAAACAAAAGAGGCAAAGAAGAAGAAGAAGAAAAAGAAGAAGAAGAAGACAGTGAGCCTGTTCGAAGAAAACCGATCGATCGACCGGAAGCATCCGTGTATCGAACAGCCAATTCATTCATCAGTGTCCATCAGAAAATATTAACAGCATCAAACGGAATAGCCTAAGACACGATACACGATAAATTGAATCATTCACTTCGGTGATCAGACCGCGACAACACATAAGCATTAAGGGGTTAAGGTCCAACAAAGAGAACTCGAGCGAAACGGGCAGAGCAATTTGAGATGGTTTCTCTCCCGGCCGTCTCGTTTATTTTCCGCTCACCTGTTTTCAACGAAAAAGAAAAAGAGAAAGAAAGAGAAAGGACAAGAAAAAGGGCAAGAAAGAAAACCAAAAGAAACTAAAAAAAAAAAGGAAAGAAAAAAAGAAAGAAAAAGAAAATACACGAGGGGATGCGCCGAGAAAGAAAACGGTAAATATATGATGAAGTCAGAAGAGTTGAACGATGGGCGTAATGTGTATCATACATTTGCTAAGTATACATATATATCGTAGTAGTCCCTCTCTGTTGACTTTTTGAAGCCAAAAAAGCGAGCGTGAGAGAGAGAGAGCGCGCGCGCGTGTAAAAGGCACTCAATGAATTAAAAAAAAAAAAAAAAAAAAAAAAAAAAAAAAAAATACATATATATATATGGCTTTATGTGTGTGGAGGTAGCACATTTAGACTAGTGAGACGTGTAGAAACTAACATCGGGAGAGAAAGGTAGCGAATGAAGCTTTCTTCCCCCTTCCTTGAGCTTTCTCAGCACCCATATCTCTGCGTCCGAATAGAAGGGAATCCAAAGCACCCTTTTTGTCGCTCTTACGTTTAGCTTTGTATCACAAATGTATCTTTGCAAGCACCAGCTATCTTATTTTTCTTTTCTTTTCTTTTCTTCTGATTTCGTTTATTTTCTTTTTTTTCTTCTTCTTGTTTGTTTTTTTATTTGTTTTTAATCACGCTTATTATTATCGCTTCTTCGTCGATCGATCATTCTTTCATTGGTATTATACACATATATATATATATATATACATAACGTATGTACGTTGATTCGCTTTGGTTTGGTTTGGTGTATGTTTGTTTAGTTCTCTTGGTTCCTTACGTGTCTTCTACGCTTTGATGAAAACGGATTTTTGGCACTTCCCCAGAACCCCCCCGCCGATCTTGTTTCTTTTCAGGAGACTAAAATTAATCGTTCGCGTAACATGTTTGGTGATGTGCACGGTTTCGACGTTGTATCAGGTCAAGATTGAATTGTCTATCTTATAGACTGTATATTGACTTTTATTGCTTGCTTGTAAGCGAAGAGGATTTCGAGATGGAAGCGAAGTTTAGAAGGTTTCTTGTCATGTAGGATTTCTCAGAGTTGTGAAGTTTAGTTCGGATACGAATCAATTTATCTTCGAATACTATATTTATCCAATTCAATTCTTAAATAATAAAGGTTCAATTTTTCATTATTTAAGAAATTATTTAAGAAATTGCTTTGTTTTTTAAACTCTTATTGTTATATATTTAAAAATGAATTATCTAAGAATTTAAACAAATTAAGATACTATATAATATACTATGTAATTTTGAAAAGAAATATTATAGTTTATTTTCTTGATTATTTTCACATGACAACAAACTTTTGAAATTTTTTGACGGGAAATAATTTCCTTTCCATATTCATCACCAAACATCGTTAAGTAATGCTTCTGCACTAACGGATTGCAAACGAACAGTATGTGTTTTTAACGTAATATTCATCTGATATATAATTCTTATCCTTCAAGGTATAGACACTACTGTGGTTCATCATCAAGGTCCTCTGATATCGAGTGCAGCCATAATCGGTATTGTGATCGCGGTACTATTCATTATTATTATCGTGATCGACGTGATTTGCTGTTGCGCGCACAAAACAGGTGAGAATACATTTTCAAATAAATATAATGAATTCGTTAATTTATCGAGCAATACTTTCAATAAAATTTGAATCTATCTTTTTTGATAAAATATATATCAACTTGCATAAAATTATAATATAAATTGAAATTTACAATTTTATATTAAAATATGAAAATCGCGTAAGTTACGACAAACAAATGCAATTAAAATTACAAATTTAAACCGATACGAAACGATAATATTTAATTTTGCCGAATAATATTAATAAAAATGTAAACCGATTCGATGTAAACTGTGATTTGGAACTGTGAAGCAAAACGTAACAATTTAACAAATATAATTTCAAGCGAAGATGCGAATTTTCACCATAAGTATACCCTATACTTTCGTGACAAATTTACTCGAGATATTTCACCGTGCGATTCGAAACGTTAACACAAAATTGTATAATACAATAAATAGAATTCCAATATAAACAAAAGTATAATATAAATTTATCAACAATTGTATCGCAAGTAAGTAATTAATTTACGCGACGACAAATTTATTCAAGATTTTAACATAAATCTACCTAAAATCACGTCACGGTATTACATTGCACGCGCAGCATGAATTTATTAACTCTTGTGCCCCCTCTGAATGTATCTAAAATTGCAAACTGGATTTATATGAAATTACAACGTTAATTTGCTTGATATAGCAGCGTGAATTTATCTGGAATTACTCGTGGTGTAAACTTGTTCCCAAATTGCAACGCAGATTTATCTGAAAGTGCAACTGTGATTCCGCACTAAAATTGCAATGCTAGATTACGCTGAATCGTCACGTAAAGTTAGCCCCGGTTTGAGAAGTAAATTTTATCGAGCGAAGAAAAAAAAAAGAAAACTGGAAAATATTTCATGGAGAAATATTTTTTTACGACCGACCTAATTACTATTTTTCTTTTTTTTTTTTATAAATAATTCCATGATATTTTTATTACAGGAATCATTTACTACGTCTGCGAACGTTCCCGCCGGAAACCAGTGGACGAAGAGGACGCGAAACTTGGCAGGTGAGGATCATTCCAATCAAATTCTTTCGATACGTAACACACGAGAACACTCACGATATTTAGATTGATTTACTCGACATCCTTATATACATTATACACATACATTATACATATATTTTACATTGTGCTTTGGCAAGTCTTTGGCGCTATATTTACCGTGTCATCGAACTTTCCGCCCACTATCGAACTTCGTACAAGAACCCCGTGGATCTTTTTTCTTTTATCTCCTGCCTGTCGAACGAATTTTCGCGATTCGAATCGAGATTCCTGAGAGAGCCGTGACTAACGTACAAACTAGTTTACGGGACGTGGACGAGTTGGAAGAATAACGTGAATATGCTTATTTGAATATTCGTTGATTTCTTGTAGAGTTATCAAAGTATTTAAAACGAATTTTTTAATTTTTTAAGGAGTTTAAACAAAAGATTATGCAATTTTTTAAAAATTTAAAAAACTTTATAGTTAAACTCTTAAATTTACTTAAATTTTGTAAACCATTTTCGGATAAATTTATTAAAATCTAAACAACAATCTATATTATATCAAAAATATTTACAAAATAATATTTAAAATATTTTTATCTCCTACATAACTCTAAAAGAGTATACATGTAATTCAAAATATCATATCAATATTAATTTTTCTAAAAATTAATTTCATTTTGAGTAATAATCATGATATTGAAATCCATAAATTTGTATTACGGTCAAAATTTTGACCGTAGTATTTTTGTTTTCAATAATATAAAAGGAATGCCAAACAAAAAGCTAAACGAAAGAATATGATACTTCATAGTTATAGTTCGAACTTAATGAATATTCGACAAATCGAAACCGGGAATTTTTTTTCGTTCTTTTTATTAAATCTTCGGAGTTATATATATTATATAGCCCCGCTGAAAATATTCTATGGTTAAATGATCCGGTTAGAATCTAGCTCGCCATTAGGAGACACTTTGACCCTCTCGCATCTGTCTCTTTTTTTTTTCTTTACCGGTAGTCTTTACGGTTGGCGGTTTCCATTGCCGTATTGCGACCAAAAAATGGCCAATGTCGCCGGGGTCACGGCCATCCAAGACTCGAGTAGTGGAAAAAATACCATTAAATTGGTCAAACACACTGCCATGTAAGAGAGATACATAAATGAAAATCAGTAAGAAGCATGGCCCCTCACGAAGGGGCTCTGACACGGCTTTCTACTTCGCATGATATTTTTTTCTTTTTTTTTTTTTTTCATTTGCCTAACGTTAACGTCTACAGACGTTATTCCTTCCATTTTTATTTATTTTTTTATTTTTTTCGATTCCTCGATGCTGATAAAAATCCTGGAACATCGAACGTATTCGAGAATAGCATCTATGAAGACAAAATTGACAATGCCCGTGGAAACAACAAGATAAAATTGCAGCATGAAACAAAGTTTGTTTTTTTTTTCGCGTTTCTTTTTTTTTTTATTTTAATATAATTTGATTTGCCGCCAACCACTTTTCGTACAAAAAAAACACTGTACATTATTAACTAACCATGTTCAATTCATTTAATGCTTACTTTTTTTTTTACTCTTTTCTCTTTTTTTCTTGCGCGCGCATTCCATTTCTCTGTCTCTCTACCTCTCTATCTACCTCTCTTTATCTTTTCTGTCATCCTCTACACGTGTTGCATAAATTATCGTCATTATTCGCCCATGCTTTGGCTATGTTGCATGAGAGATCAACACTCTGAAGTGATATTAATTGCTCGTTAACTACATAGCACACTCACCACCATTCGCTCTAATCCTATTCCATTCAAACGAATAGGTAATTCAATGAAAATAGGTAATTCAATTCCGTTGCCCTATTAAAAAGGTTACCATCAGAATATCGGAATATTTTTTACTCATAAAAATATAATCTAACATAAACTCTATGATCTACAAATATTATAATTGAATTGAACATTTTATTTATACACACTTACCTTTTCGTGAATTTTTTTTCACCGAACAAATTTCTTTCGTTCTGCAACATTTATTCATAGCCCAAGTTCAATTATTCGTTCACATCGCATTACGTAAAATACGAAGACGAAAATACGAAGCCCAAGACGAAAAGAGATATAGCAATTCCTATTGCAAATACACAATATACTAACGAGTAATGGCATGCATTATGCGTATTATTCAATGTTGCACCACGCGTCGCATTTCGACATGCTCTTCTTTTATGCCCAATACTAGAAGTAACCGTAAGAAAGCACTCGAGAAATCGTTTTCTATTAATAACCGTGAATTTCTATTGAAACATTTTAGAGACGAAAAGGAGCCACTGAAGGAAGAGAAGAAAATCACACCGATCATCGACTCGGGCCTGCGCCGGGAGACATCTATCACGTTTGACGGGAAAAGATCCGTTTCAAAGACCGGTTTCGTCGGAAAGGATTCAGCTGTCTAGATATTCTTCCGGCGTACTAGATTGTAAATCATCGTGGAAACATTACTCCTGGCCAAGTGTTCTCGAATGACACAAAACACATCCCGAAACGTGCACGTAGGGAACAGAATTTTGCACTCCTTTGACGAATTCGAATTTTGATTCACTATTCTATTCGGGATTTGCGCAGGGACGTAAAGTACTGAGACGTTAAAAGCGACATCTCGTTCTATTTCATAAATGAGACACCGTGCGCCATCTGACCGCGATCGAACAATACAAAATCGTATTCGACTGCTTCATTCGCGGAATATCCAATGAGCGACGCGATAATTCGCGCGTACATTCTTGTCCCTTCTTTTTGAAGGTACGATAAAACGATCTTAGCATTTATCCATAAGTCTGCACTTTATCAATTTTTCTTGATACAAAATTATCTGCACATACATTTTTCACAAGTCCTGATAGTTCTGTATTTATAAGAAAAACAAATCTTTTTCTTTTTCCTCCTTTCCCTCACTGATGTAATCATCAAATTGTAACAGAGAGACAAATTAGTAGTTTACGATTTATAGTAAAATACATAATTCGTTTTGCGTTTGGGGAAAAAGAAAAAGTTATCGATGTAATGTAACGTAGCAAATATTGCAAGGAGAAACTAGATAGATCGCTTATACAAAAAGAGAATGTACAAAATTAATCGCGAAATTGGTAGAAGTTGGTCGATAATTAGTGATCATTGCTTCGAGGCACTCTCTAGATAACTGCAGTCTAGTACGCTGGGTAGTACTGTGTTATCATGTGCACAGCACAAAATTAAAAAGGTACATTTTACTTATTCCATATCGTTTCTTCTACGTTAATAGATAGAACATCATAGTTAATAAAAATAAAATCCGAGATTTTAAAAAGTTGGCGAACGAAGTGGGAACGAGTGGAATAGGTTTTCTCTCTCTCTCTTTCTCTCTCTTTAAATGAGATTCATCATTTTATATGGTGTATCTTCGATCTGTGTACATATATAAAGTTATCATATTCCTTCAACATGTTCCATTCATGTATGTTTTTTTTAATTAGAAGTCGTATTATATAGTCCGCAAAGTATTTCATTTTTTTTTTATCTTTAAACGACGAATTATCAATTTCGTGATTATATATAAACTTAATTTCAAAGACTGATTCGTTTAAGCGCGAAACTTCATGAAAATAAATTGTACCGGTTATCAATGAGAATTAAATAACTCAGTAATAATACATAATTTTCGCTTTAATTCGTCGTTTATATGTTTTGACAAGATTTATCATTAGTATGTGTTTCCTCTAGCTGTAAACAATGTTTTTACAAAAATATGTATCGCTCAGTTTTTGGATATGATTATACTATTGTCTTGCCGTATCAATCAACATGATTGACGTATTGATTATCTATCATGCGTTTATTCACGGTTAATTAATATTTCTATCTTTTATTTCAAGGTAAATACTTTTTGTGTGGATATTTCTTTTTATATCCTTGATTTAATTTATCGTGATAGTTTTTACCATGTACATTTTATAATGTAAAGATTACATCATTGAGGCGTCGTATGCAAGAGCAGCCCTAGTATCTCTTTACTATTTTTACATCTTCATTATTAATATTTTATGTATCCTATGTAGTTACCTTTTATGTAAGAAAGTAATCTAGACCGAGAACTAGGCAGCTGTTGTGATCGAATTCTAATCGATAAAATTGTGCATTATCACGATCGTATTATCGATGCAATTAGAGAACAGTATACTTAAAAAACTGTAAAATACGAAAATTAAAGGAAGATTTCAAAAGAATATTGCATTCGATATATCGATCGCGATATCGTTTTAATAAATCCTCAAATGTATCTTTCGACAATTTAAGTCTCTCTAATATGTATGTATAGTGTAATCAAAGCAGCGATATCTTTGATAAATTAAACATAAATTGAACTTTTCTCGCTTTGAATACTAAATCATAATACTTGCTAATTGTAACAAAGATCCGAATTTTTTTGTTAAAAGCAAGTTATTAAAAAAAAAAAAAAAAAAAAAATCAATCGAAAGCTGCCATATATATATATATATTATTCTATTCGATAACAAAATAATACCATTCTTGTCCTAATGTGTAAGATGGCTTTTCAAGAAAATGCAGTTAAAATGTGATAAGTTTTTGTAAATGCTTGTAAACGTTTTTCCTAATCTTTAAGAAATATTGGAAATAAGTTTAGAAGAGTTCGGTAAGATTAGAATGTTGTATGCGAGATTGGAAGGTGCGTTCGCAAAACAAAAGAGAAACAAAAAAGACTAGTAAATATGAATTTCAAAAAATAATTAATCGTGTGTATATTTATTTAAGAAAGTTATACCTTTATCTATAAAAAAAAAAAAAAAAAAAAAAAAAGTAAATTAAAAATCACCACTCCTACTTGCGAACACACTTTCTGCATAGGTAGCTTTTTTACGTACCATAAATACAGAGTTTTGCCAAATATATAGTACTTATTAGCTTATAAGTCAACGAGTACACATTATATACGAGAAATATATATATATATATATATTCGAAAAAAAAAGAAAAAAATGAAGGATTGTTCATTGTAATCGTTACATAGTATTTGATTCCTCATCGAGTCAAAAATTGGCAATTTGACAAGAAGGAAAAAACACGTTTATCTAGCTACTTTATATTCGTTGCCAAAATCCGTAATCCAAGTAGCTTCCCTTGAAAAGTATTATTGCGCATCTTCCAATTTAAAAAATATTACAAATATCATTAAAGTTCGTAGGTGTAAGGCATATTTTTTATGTATGCTTTTTCTGTACGCGTCAAGGAAACGTACTCGACTAATAAAGGATAAAGAACATTTTTAAGGTCAAATGATTCACATCTGGATATTATTCCATTTTTTTTCTTTTTTTTTCTTTTTTTCTTTTTTTTTTTTTTTTTTACGTAAAAATTTTATTCATTCGAGCATTATTTCTTCTTAAGAGCATTATATTTTTAAAAATTATACCGTATTTTGCGGTATAAAATAAAAGGAACTCGTATTAATAGGCGCGTTAAAAGTATAAAAAGCGATCAATTTATAAGATTAAAATAAAGCTTAAAAATATGTCATTCAGGCCACCATGTTATCATGCATTAATAAACATATTCTATCTAAAATTCATTGGTATCTATAATATCCTTATCGAATATGTAATTGTAAGCTACTCTACCTGTCATGGCACTGCATTTTTTCTTACTTTGAAAATATGTGGCCGAACGTTAATGAAAAATGCATATAAAATTTATTTTTTTTTTTATAACATAGCGAACGTAATAATATTTACTTTTGCAATATTTTGCAATATATTATCTAATCTTGCATAGGCTCTTTTAATATATACTACAATCTGATATTTTTATCACACTTCAATCCCTATGTTCGAATGTTTACCTTTTTTTATTAACATTTGTTCCACATTTAATTGCGGCGGTTCTGTTCGTGTATGCCATACATACACCTACAGACAAAAACAGAATTATTTAATTTATACAGTAAGAAATAAAAAATTTAAAAATAACTTAAAAGTACCTTTGTACAACAATCTGCTAATGGTTCCAATTCCTTTCTAGTGATGATTTGAGACAAAATTTCACTTTCCTGATATCCCCCTTGAACGTCATACGAAAAAACAGCATTTTTATTTTCTAATAAAAGCTGTAAATTGATTGCAAAACCTGCCATATCCAATGGGAATGGACGATCTGGCTTCCAGGCAGCATTAAAACCAATTATTGTATTAGTCATATTATCACATATCGGTTTCTCAACCATTAAACCACCAACTAAACCCACTGGCCAAACACCGACCTTATTTATTTTTTCCATCTGGAACATATCTAGATTATATAATGATTTCGTGATTAAAATAATCGCTCAATGTATATCATTAATGTTCTTACCTCGTGAAATAATTTAATCGAATACGTATTGTCATCATCTGCAAAATAAACTATTCCTTTATCAGTCGGTTTAAGATTTTCTCGAAGCCATCGTAATGCCGCATTTCGTTGCTCGACTCCACGCGGTTTTTTCCAATTCGGATCGTTTCGACCTAATTTATAATTAGGTGGAGTTACTGCAGATAAATGCGTATAAATTAAACCACTATTCTCTAAGAATCGTGTAACGAGATTGGTCTTTCTTTCCGCATCTTCGACAACGATCCAATGAAAATTTGGTATATGCAAAAACGTCTGTGACAATCGTGTTAGTTCAGCTTTTTGTACAGGTCTGGTAAATGTAGGAGTAATGGCATAAATAATAGGTTTGTTTTTGTAATTTGTAAGATCCTGTTTTTCTCCATTGAGCATATTATGTCCCTCTAACCTCTTAATTACACTATATGTTAATCCATATATATCTCGTTGCTCAACAATTATTGACTCCAGCGTGTTTCTTAATTCTTGCCATTTATAACGCTCTTGATAATCTTTGAAACAGAAATATAAAAATTATAATGATCTAAATTATAATAAATGGATAAATAATTTATATAATTTTAATAAAATTGCAAGAGAATAATTTCAAATATATCCAAGTTAATTGAATAATAAAGCTTATTTGAAAAAAGGAAAAAGAAAATTCATAATACAAAAAACAAATTATGAGATAACTATTACTATTAAAAAATTTATTTGAATATTATAAGGAGCATAAAAAAAAATTGTGACAAGCGGCATATGATATATGTCACGCATTTTTACATGCATGGAAACCAGATTTGTTAGAAAAACTGTGATGAACATTTTGTGATATCAAACAAATACTTACATATAAAACATTGAAATGCAATAACATGAATCAGGAACAATATTAGGAAGCCCCTGTTATAACGAAATCCGCCCCACATATTAAATTTAGTACCGAATTCGTCGGTCAAAAATGCACGTTCTGTCATTGTGTCACGCCATGACACTCTTTAATAATATTCTTCTACGATCACCGATTATATTTAACTAGCAGTGATCTTCTATAGATTTATAATATATTCTAACCTCGAATACAAGGACACATTATATGTCATCTCATAATATCGAATATTAATTGAAAAATAATCACAACATCTAACTGTATTACTAACAGTTTAATTATAGCTGCGACTGAAATTGTAAAATAATAATGTTTTATTCACACAAAATTCACTTATAATTTTCATAGATGAATTATGAACACAAGATGAAAATTTTTTCCTGATCATTATAAACTTCACAGAGTATAATCTCATAAATAAAAAATGAAATAGACAGAGTTTACGCGATGATGACAGGTTAGTTTTTTTACAATATGAAAAAGTCCCTAGATTATATCTAATTCGTAACTTGCATAGAATTCTTGGCGCCAAATTTTAAATAAAAATACTGATAATATATTTTATTAGCACGAAGAAAAAAGTAATGGTAAATAGTATATGAATAATTTTAACAAAAAAAGAATACCAAACGAAAATTATAACATACTCTAAAATATGTTAATAACTAATCGATAATAATATTCTATTAATTAAAAAAAAATTTACCTTCTTCTAATACATTTAACAAAACTTTCCTACCAAATAGGAAAAATTTCTGACATCAATAATTAAACGTATTTTTGCTGATTTTTACCTATTTATCTCCTCTTTCTCGAAAAGATAAATTCCCTAGTCGATGCATCGTAAGCAGCGACATCGACTATAGTCAAATAAATTCAGATACGAGGCGAGCGATACGAGGCGCGCGTAGAAGAGCGCATGCCGGGATGTGTCACGGACCCGCGTGTGTCACGATCGCGCATACATACATTTATGTCGTGACTGGCCAGAAGGCGCCGTGGCGGGACGAAAGGGGGCGGCATTCGAGGCTTAGGAGAGCAGACAGGCGCGTAGATAGGCCAGCTCACGGTGGAGTTTCCGCAGCGAGCTACGGAATCATCCCATGCTCGTAGGTCGCCGCGTGTTGCTCGCGTTCAGAGAGTTCCTCGTCGATGGTCACGCGATGTGTCAACGCGGCTAGTGACCGTCAGAGCCAACAATTGACAACGCCACTCGATCGTAACTCGTTCGAATAGGATGGTGCAATGAATTCTTACGGGATTTAATCGCACGACAGCTTTTACAGATAAAGAAAATCCCGCGTAACTCCGTTCGCAAACTGGTTGTCAGTATCGAGACACGACACGACGACGAGCTGCTGTGCCTGCTACTCGTGGTGGCGAGTGGCAGTGGTAGTGGTGGTCGTAGCGGTAGTGGTGGTTTCCTATCGTGGTGGTGCCCGTTGGTAGTCGAGAATCGTATCGTGGTGGTGGTAGTGGTAGTGGTGGTGCTGTCAGAGTAGTGCTGCGCCTCGTTCGACGACGGTGGCGAGGGAGAGAAGGAAAAGTGGCCCTCGAGGTTACGAGGCCAGAGGAGAAAGTGGGTGTTGCCGGAGTGACAACGGGAGGATCATCCGGGTCCTCGACGCCAGGACTCGTGAAACAGGAGGAATCGGTGTGTAGGATGCTCGTCGGTCATCGCTCTAGGAGTCGACGTCTCCTAACCGAGAGCCTGATCCTTGATCGTGTGCCTCGTGAGTATCAACGATTTTCTTCGAGGACACACATTTTTTTCCCAACGTATATATATATATATATATTTCTTATCATATCGCCTCGATAGCTAACTTATCGCTTCTATTCACGATTATTCCTTGTATTCTATTTAAATTAAATTCTAAATAAAATAATTTCATCATCATTCGTGATCATCATAATAGGACTATTACACGTAGATATCCATCGATAAGATTGTTTAGTTTCCCTCGACGATTTCACAAGCGACATTTAGTTCGACGACTACGAAGGAAATAGAGGTCGGATGCAAATTACGAGCGTGGACGAGGTGGTGCGAGCGATGGGCACGGTAATTGGGGCGAGGGGACGCTGGCTCCGGTGGGCGAGGGGGAGCGAGGATGCGTTGGATACTTCCCCCTTTTTGCATCCTCTTCCTCGTTTACACCATCTCTCCCCTTTCCCGCAGCGATCCTCCTTGTTCCTCTTCGCTCGCGTTTTTCCTTCTTCTTCTTCTTCTTCCCACCCCCGCCCTCGGGTCTGTAAACAGGAGTCACTGGCGCGTGAAGTACATGGGCGTAGGTAAAACTCGACTCCACCGGTGCGTCGGGTTTTTTTTCTCTCTCTTTTTTTTTTTTTTTTTTTTTTTTTTTCTTTCTCTCTCTCGACGTAACGAGGGACGGTGGTGTTATCGTGCACGACTCTGATGACTCCGGTGCGGTGCCCTTTCCGCTTCACTTTCCGCGTGCCACCTCCGCGGCCCTCGTCTCGTTGGATAACAGTGGTATACACGAATACCAGAAATAATACTCGAGGCTCGTCGACCGGCCGAGTAGTCGAGAACATCCCCCCATCCCCCTTCGTTTCGTTCTTTTCCCGGTAGTGTGCACTGGCCTCGATTAGTTTTCGCTTAGAGAGAAAGAGAGAGAGAGAGAGAGAGAGAGAGAGAGAGAAGCGAGAGAGAGAATTGTGACCGGATTATTCTTTTTCCCTTTCTCTATCTGCCTCTCTCTCTCTCTCTCTCTCTCTTTCCTTCCTCCTTTTTCTCTTTTTTAAGGGTAGCATAGAGGGGAGAACGGAAGGGGTGCGCTAACGACGTCACCGTGTCGAGTGAGTCACGGCTTCTAAATTGATCCCCCACCATAGTTGCTCTTCCTCCTCTTCCTCTTGTGTCCCCTACTTCCTCTTGCTTTTACTCCACCTATTCCAGCTTTTTCTTCCTCTCTCTCTCTCTCTCTCTCTCTTTTCCATCCTCATCCTCAAGCAGCATCATCTTCTATCCTTTCCCGACCATCCATCTCGTTTCACTTCATCCCCATCAACGAAGCGGAGCGCGTTGATTTAATCCCCGATGCAACGTGCCCTCCGATTTACGCGACGAGTAAATATGCCCGGCCAAGAGGGAATGATCGTGGCCGAGGTCGTTCTCCATCGGGCAACGTGCCTCCTAACTCACGCTCGTTCAATAATTTCGCAAGGTTACGGAGGGACTGCCGATAACACACGGTTTCGCAAGAATGATCGATCTCTCCGATTCCGGGGTCAACCACGGGACAGACGTACACCAACGACGATATTTCCGACCTCTTGTGCTCTCGTTGATAGTTAAGATTTGCTTGTTATCCCGCACGACGAGATAAGATTAAATCGTGGATGATATTGCGTGTGATGACGTGTGCTCGTCTCGTTATCGGGTGATAACGAGTAATTGAGAATAGGGTACAAATTGAGAGAGATTCCTGTCTGGAAATTTCGCGCTGATTGCGATAGATATGTATAATATCAACGTTACTAAAATGGGGTATATACGCGTGTTTTGTTTCTTGTGTTCGTTGAATTCGTTTGTTAAATATAGCCGTATTTGCGATGCAAATGGTCTCGTTAATGCATGCGGAATAAAAGTTCGTTTGATCGGGATCTTTGGCTGGTAAAGAACACGAAAAGCTGACGTTTAACGTGTTGAGAATGATTGAAGAGCGGATTGGATATCGTTGAATTTATGATTGAATTAGTCGAGGTTTTAGATTTAAGGTGATTTAATGAATGGGACATTGCACGAAAGCTTTGGATTCAAAGTAGAAAACTATATTGAATACGTTTAAACAAACGTTCTCTTTTACCCTACGATTTCTTTAATGGACACTTTAACAAAAGGGATTCATTATTACATCAGGAATTGTAATATTGAGATATTACATGTAATTTGTATGTGGTAATCTTCTGTTTGCTGAGGCGATACATGAAGTTAGAGAATAGATTTTGTTGCGAGTAGAACTTGAAATTATTGGATCGAAACTTCTTGATCTGTCATAAATTATTCTGCTACGAGATGCTTTTTGACAAGAGTAATTGATGATTATTGTTTCAAAATAGATTTATACATTTTCTGATTGACATTACATACATAGAGAAAGGAAATTGTATGACGATATTTATTCTGTATAATCGTGCAAAAATACTAAAGTGTGTTTATTTATTATAAAATAATAAAATAATAAATAAACTCTTTAAAGAATGTAATCTTTTATGAAGAATTTCTTACAAAAATTTGGATAATTTAAACAAAAAATATTACAAAAATACTTCCTTGGAAATATGATGTAATGATATAATTGGCAATGGATATAATGCAAAAATATAACGAAATAAAATTTTACATCGTGTGTACGATATCAATTTTTTTTTTACTTTCAATCCATTATAAAGTCACTTCTCATTCCTCCTGATATGCTTTTTGCATGATATAACGTATCTTTAAATCTTGCAGCTTTTAGAGCCAACGAGTTCTTTCCCATTAGTTCTTTATTTTTCATAATTTTTAACAAACTATCAGAATTTCCATTCTTTTACAAACTCATTCCTTATTTCAATTCTTTCAACTCTGACGAACTACAAATTATAATATCTCCTATTCTTACAATCATTATCGATATTATATTTACTTGTGATTCCATGCCACACATTTAACGATACAATACATGCACAATTTATACCATCACTGAATCTCAAAAGTTTAAAAAGAGAGAACACTAGATCCCACAAGCTCTCTCGTATCAACCAGAGAACGTTTCATGCACTCTTCAAGGAAGTAAATATTTCCCATTACCCCGGTTTTTCAATCCAGTCAAAGAGAGAAAGAGAGAGAAAACGAGCCGACGGTTGCGTTTCCGAGCATTTCCCCGGTTTCTCGTTTGCCCGGAACACAATTCACAGATTCCAACCCCCTACCCTGTTTAAGTTACGTTTTAATGTAAACCCTGTGTGTTCCCTTTCGACCCCCGAATCCCATCCAGGCGCCGGCTGTTTTCTCATTAAGGAATGGAAAAGCGTATCTTGCAGCGTATATTTATATACACACAACGCGAAAATAAGAAAGGAAGAAAAAAAAAAAAGAAAAGAAAACGAAAGAACGTCGCCACGTCACAGCCACGATTCATCACTAGACAACTCGGTGGTGAGCGGCCATTCGTGACAATATGACGGGGATGAATATCACGGAAATATCGGGGAACGCTTGGGCGGCCAGAGAGGAATCCATTATCGAGCCTTAGTATCTCTCTCTCCTCTATCCATTTGTCCGCCGGTTCTTTATTTCTTTCCCGATGATGCTTTATTAGCGTCTCGTTTCCACGGGATGAATAGCTGTTCCGGTGGTGGTTGGTGGCGCGACTGGTGGTAGGGGTTGAAAATCGTCGTCAGCTCCGCGAATTCAATGGCCGCGAGCACCGCGAGTCCCGGTAATTTCTTCTCTTCACGGATTAAACGATCGTCGATCGTCGAGATTGCATTTCGCTGATAGAGGGGAGGGGAGAAAGGGAGGGAGAGGGAGGGAGAGGGAGGGGTTCTCGTAAAACGCGCCACCCTGACATTTTCTACGCTCGTCCCTGGAAAAGGTCACCGAATGTGGAGCAACTTTTGAGCGGACAGATCGAGCGTTCTCGTGGGAACAGAGGGAGTGAAAGAGAAAGAAGGGAAAGAAAGGTTGCCTTGGTTATAATATACAGGGTGTCTCGGGTACGAGTGGTGAGGGATAATTCTGCACGAAAAATTCGAATTGGAAATGAAGTATACGATTTCTTTGCTCGAGGCCTCGTTTTCGTGTAAGCTCGAGTTTGAAGGATGCTCGAGCGAGTGATTGAATTTGGTTAATTTTTGAATTAAATATGAATAAAGAGAGCTGGTTTGGTAAATACGTACTTCAAGAAGGCAAACAGATTTCGAGAGTGAACTTTAATACTATAAGAATTTTCTGTAGAAAAATATAAATGATTCGAATGTTTGAAAAGTAAAAAAAAAAAAGTAAAATTAATAGATAATTTGAAAAAAATTCACAAATTAAATTATAAATCTACACTGATCAATAAAATATGTTCAGCACGTAGAATCTCTGCATAAATTATTCTACGTGTATAAAAATAAATAAAAACTAGATTAAAATTTTGTTACTCAAGCCTATTCTTAAGAACATCGAGGAATAATCGGATATTCAAATTGGAGAATTAATCGCGTTTCGATCTTGTTTTACTTTAGAAAACAAAGCTTTGAGCGAGGAAATTTTCTTTTCGATTTCTTTCTTTTTTTTTTTTTTTTTTTTTTGCGTCCAAAATCTGTATAAACACCCTGTATACAATCTTTTTTTTCGCATGAGGGTGAGTTTGACAGGCGCGAAATCGACGGCCTGGAACGGGAAAGCTCGCTTCATCGAATTAGCAACGACGGAAGCGTCGTGCTCGCTGGCTCGGTGAAATTAATTAGGCGGTCATCAGGGTGGAACGTTTTTCGATTGATCTAACGCGGCCGAGGATCGAATGGTTTTTGAGGATGAAATGGTTTTTGAAACGAGATGATTGGATCGGGGCCAGGTCGTTTCCC
Source organism: Apis florea (assembly GCF_048593485.1). Taxonomy (NCBI): domain Eukaryota; kingdom Metazoa; phylum Arthropoda; class Insecta; order Hymenoptera; family Apidae; genus Apis; species Apis florea. The sequence goes on along the minus strand of NW_028256688.1, from coordinate 213,783 downwards.
GACTCGTAATATCGAGTCCCCGCCATTACGTATAGAATTGAATTTCATGTCTTACGTCGCGTTTCAAGGTTCTTCTCCAATGCCAAACATATAGTTTAGATTATAATTTATCGATAATAAAATTGTTTGAAACAATTACACGTGATATACGACGAGTTGAGTTTTTGTTATCGCGTTGAATAATATATATTTAAAATAACACATCGTTTTTGTAAAAATTGGAAAAAAAGAAAAAAAAAAAAGGAAAAACAAATGATTCAATATATGCAAATTTTGAAACTTTATCTTCGTTACTGTTTTGTGCAACACGAATAATGTGTTATATTTTTTTCTTGTCTATATCAATATATTCTTTCTTCTTTTTTTCAATATATATAAAGTATATAATCATTTTCTTAACATTTTAGTGAATTAATAATGATTACATACTTTATAAAAATGTATATGTATGTTGGTATTTTCTTGTTAAGTTAAAACAATAACTTTATAAGAAATTTTTTTAATTTATTTAGTAGACAGATCAAAATAGAATTGGTTTTTTGTTTTGCTGCAAGAATCTCAATGCTCTTTATTTTTAGCACCGAAGTCGCAATGTCTGATCGGTGACTGTCTCGTTCTACTATGCAGTATCTCGTTTTTTATTAAGTTATTCCAATAATATTTTATATACTTAAAAGATTTTCATTTTTAATTCTAATAATAAGATACACTGTAATCAGATACAGTCTTTACTCATTTCCTTTTGAATATTATATAATGTAATTTATTTTTAACAAATCCTATCTTTTTATTGATCATTTTGATATGGCTTTCTTAATAAAAAAAAACCATATAGATAAATTAAAACTTTTACAATTTACATTGAATTGAATAATCAGAAATTATTATATTCATATAAATTCTATTCTTAATTATCACTTAATATCTTATTCATCTTTGTGTTTTAATCAAAAATGATTCTATCTAAATAATATTCTGAATAATAATCCTTATCCTAATCCTAAAAAACATTAATGTACAATAATAAACTGGATACTGTTGAAAAAACGTTTATCTAAGAGAAATTCTAAGAAAAAGAAATATTTCTTCAACTCACAATTCCTGATTCCAGAACTTGAAATTCAGGAAAACTCGCGAATCTCAATAAAGTTCGTACACTTTTAACGATTCACTTAATCTTTCAAACAAAGAAGGAGCATAATATTACATCAATACTACGAAAAAAAAAAGTAATCAATTCACGCATTATTCAATATAAAAAGTAACTTTACCTCAAAGAATGATAAAACAATCATTAATCACTCATCTACTTTACAATACGTTTTTTTCCATTACTTATATACGACATCAAAGTAAATCGTAAATTCTTATCCACGATATAATTCCACATTATGATTGCTCCACTTAGGTAATTCATATGTATTATCGAAATTATCGAAATTTTAACGAAAACATAGGTTAGAACCATATCACTTAACGATTCTCGTTCCAAAGTTTAGAATTTATCGCATGAATTTTCGTAGTGTAAATATATCTCTCGTTACAATTCACTATAATAATCCTCTAAAACTTTCCATTAACAACTTCGACAATCCTCCAGTTTCTAACCGAAAACCGATTCAAACATGGACGAGTAGAACGAAACTGTCACCGATCGGACGTCTGACACAGCACGATCGTATTCCACTGTGCTCATTGCATAAAGCTGCATTTATATCGAACGTGCAAGAACGTAGAACTTGAGTGAGAATATTAATCCATTCGAGATTTCTAATTTTGCTTCTAATTTTTGAATTTTTAATTGTTCGATATTTTGTTGCTTCATTAAATAATTATAAGATAAACCTATTTCATTAGAAAAATTATACGTAGAAATAACAATGACTACAATAATAACAATAAAAAATTAATAATATTTTAATCTGTAACGCAAAAGAACGAATAAAATTAATGCTATGGATGACATGAATTTTGACCAATTTCCATACAGTACAAAGCTTTTAATCCGAAATAGATGAAAATATAATACAGGAATGGAAGAAATTACTTACCTCAAATGAATGAATTATATATCGAACAATTTCGTTTCTTAATTTCACAATTTTGACTTTTTTTTTTTTTTTTTTTGTTAAAACCGCACATGGATTCGATTTTATTTCAATACTAGATTCAAAATCATCGTGAAAATTTTATAATTTCGTAAAGTTTGAAACTAGTATACAGTCGTATATAGTTGAACAAAGAAGAAAAGTAAACTAAAATGATACGAAATAAAATTAATATATTAATAATAGTCGCTGGATAAACTAATTTCGTGAAACTGAAGTCTTTTTACTTGTTAATATTTAACGAAAAATAAAATATTATATCTCGAGATACGTACCTCGTGCGTCGATCGTGCGTCGAACAATGTCGCAGTTTCGTGGTCTCGGAGAAACTTGGAGCGAGCTCCGTCTTCGTTTACATTGTATTGTTTACATTGTACTGTTACGCTTAAGGAATTAAGCCACGAGTTTGATCGTAGCCATATACGTAACTTTTTCCTTGTTTGTTTTTCTTGTATCTATCGATGAATCATTTCCTCTAGTTTTACAGCCTCGCCACAATATTATTAATTTATTATTGTTAATTTTTCGACCAATAATTTTCGATAAAGATTAATATATTCTAATAAATTATAATTATGAATTATATGATCAATCATTTTTTTTAAATTCGAATAAAAACAGAATGCTTGATACGAAAATTTGCTTAATGATATCGAAATAAAATGATTGATAATGCGATTAAATGATGCATGAGATCATACACGAGATTGATTCGATAAAAGAAATATGTTATTATTTTTACTTTTCTTCTTTATTCAATTATATACGAGTTTTCAAAATCCCATTTTGATCGAAAAAGAAACAATAATAATTTTGTTTGGAAGAAGAATAATAATCCCTTCCCAAATCTTTTAAATATATATATATATAAAGATTTTTGACATTTTGTATGAAAAATTTTTTTCAATTAAAAAAGAACAGTGCATTTGATAGCAGGATTAATTAAAAGACAAGTTAATCCCTAAAGATTTACTTTCTCTTTGTTAGAATGCAAATGTTTTTGCATGATGCATATGGTGCGTCATGGTTTAGATTAGATAAGCACTGAACAGTCCACTGGCTCCGAATGGGTTAATTAGGGTATCGTGCAAACTGTTTCTGAAATTACAACAAAAGTGCAATATTATTATACACTAAATATTCATAGATTTTTAATTTTTTCAGAATTCTTCTTCTAGGAGCGTGTAATTATATATCGAATTTTAAGATTTCATCATTAATAATAAACTTGATTTTATATTATAAAAAATTCTTCCTCCTTTTCCAACTTATGTATTCTTAACAACAATTTCTATAATCTTTGAATCGATACTTTTATACAACTTTGAATTATTTCTTATCTCAATAACTCGTCTTGTCTCAAAAATATATAATCTATAGTAATCTACTTTCCTTCTTCCCAACTCAAAAATCTCGTTTCCATTTTTCAACTTCCTTCAAATCCCTCGCTCGAATATTGTTTTGCTCCCCCTCTTTGAAACCCGGATAAAAACTTTATCCGTCAACACGACTTAACCCATAATTGCGTGTCGATTTCCTGCCGATCCGTTACACGGGATTCTCGTTTCACGATGCAATATAATACAAATCCGACCGTGTCTTCTCTCGCCTCTTATCCAAATTGAAACCTTAGCGGGCAGATCGAAGGCGGCTACGGTCGTTTTCCACTTCGATCGAGGCGAAGTGGTCAGTGAACTTGTCGCGCACACGGCGCTGACAATACATCAGAAAATAAATGTTGCCATGCGTGATCGAAGGTTGACGTGTATCTCGATGAATAATCCAAGACGGATGTTACACAACCGATGCCAGCCAGAGATGCGTGATCAATTCTTGGCTCGTCTCATCCCGTTGATTAGGCGACGAGTGCCTCGGATGCTTGCCTCGGCCAGCTCGATTCCTCTTGAAACGAGGCAGCAACACGCGCGCCTACAACGTCGATCGAAATCGTGGCTGTCGTCCACGTGGTATCCGCTGGCTGATGGAATGGGTTACAGGGGGATCCAAAAGTCTTGGATCCAGGGTGGTTTCACCTGAAATCGAACGTTTTTATTTGGTTAGTATGTATTATTATTATTATTATTCGTTTAACGTAAAATGTAAATGAACGTGTGAAGAAAAATTAAATTTATTCTCGTGAAAAGATATTTTGTTACTCGGAATAAAGTATTGGATACGTCCACGGAATGGTTTCACCTGAAATCGAACGTTTTTATTTGAGTAGTAGTATTATTATTATTCGTTTAAAATGTTGGAAATGTAAATGAACGTGTGAAGAAAAATTAAATTTATTTTCGTGAAAAGATATTTTGTTGACTTGAATAAATATGGAAAATAAATATTGCGTATAAGTGTACAACTGAACGAAATGGAGGCGTGGAGTGTTTGTTAATACAAGGGGAAGTATTATTATCGATTTGAATGAACGCGAAATTACGATCGAGTATGAAAAGTTAGATTACATCTGTTACGCATTACATGTTGTTCCATCTTTGCTGCACGATCAATATGTCGTGCAATATCGAAAATTGGGAACAAAATTCGATTACGTAATGCGAAAGGGGACGAGTATAAACTGAACTTGTTATTAAATTTAATATCACGTTTGACATGCAGATCCAGATCTAAAATTCTATTTCTGCGTGTTCTTCTCGTTGAATAATAAAATAACGAAAACTTCTCTTTATAATTTTACAATAGGGGTATCGTTATTAGGCAGGTAATCGATTCTGAACTTTATGACTATGGGATTAGAGTATCTTCTGCTATCAATTTAATATCTGAACCCAGATTTGCCCTTCCATAAGGGAGCACAGGGAATACGAGAAGAGATTATACCCGATAAGACGTGTAATGAAAGTGGTACAATTCAGATAAATCGTTCGGATAACGAAATATCTGTTTTTAATTTATTATATCATATATCGTTCATTTGTGAATATCAATATTCACAATGATATTTGTGATATTAGCCAACAACAGTTTTGATATCGTTAATTCCACCCTGAAAATCCTCTGCATAATTTATGGTACAGCCTGTGTTCGAGATTAGGCCAACACGAATTCGCAAATGATTGATGTTCCATGCAGTGCTTATTTAACCCTCGAACGCCGGAAGTATTTGTCACCGTATGCAGAGGAAATGGGATCAAATGAATGCTTAGCTGGCAGTAAATGACGTTTCTTTTAGAATAGAGCTTTTTTATGAGAGTATATTTATTAGGTTAACTTATCTGTTCTTTTTCGTTATATCTTCTTTTATCAAATATATTATTATCCTTTGCCAAAGTGCATTCTTTACGATCGGTATTTTTATCGTTTTAAAAATTTCCACCGAAATAATTATCGAAAAATTTTAGGAAAATTAAATTCCGTTGAAAAATTTATACATACAAGAGTATAAATATGATTTCACAGAGATTCCAGAAATAAATATGGAAAATAATGGGAACGCATGGATCGAAATAAAATCCGAATACAATAATGAATAATAAATATAATAAAAGAAAACAAAACAAAAAAAAGAATTATCGTATCAATAGATTTTTCAAATAATCGTTGATATATGTAATAACACTGTAGTATTATTTTTGAATTTGAGAGAATGTCTATCGGATTAAATCGTATTAAATGTATTAATATATATCAGACAAACGATCTTAATTTAAAATTTATAACCAAATAAATTAATATGCATGAATTTGGAGAAAAATTTGCTATACAATTATAAATAGAGAAAGAAAGACATTTAAAGTTCCTTCTAATAAATATATAAATTAACTATTCCCTTCCAAAGATAAATTAAATTACGATTCGTCGTCTAATTATTCTTAATCCTCTTATTCCTTTTTATTTCTCGAACAAATGGAAAAAATCCTCGATCAATCAATACTTATTGCAAAAACATTATAAATCGAATAAGCAGTCGTAATTATAAAAATCTCACTTTACAGCATGTTACCCTTGCTCGAGCTTCAACCGAAATATAAAAATCTGTTTATTAAATACACTCTTCTCTACTCTTCGACTCATAATAATTAAGCTGGAAACTCGCAACACGCTAAAGCTCTTGTAAGGCACTCCCACAAAACCCTGACCTCGCTGCTTCTTTCATACCAGAGTTCTCTTACAACTCTGATGCGTATATTCAACACCTCGGACTTAGGCTAACTCTGGCTAGAAACAGGCACATACAGCCATGCTTCCAAAACATTCGCTGTAGTTGAATAAAACGTAAACCCAGACTTTACGTGTTTTTTCAGAGAAAATTCAATTATCAAATGGTCGAAAATTACGCTTTTAAATCTTGTTAAATATCATATTCAATCTATCTTTTTATCAAATCTAATCAAAAAAATGTTTTGATCTTCTGGAAATAAAAATTTTTAAATGTTATCAGATAACACTTATCTAAATACTAAACAGAATCGATCTATATATAATCTATCTTCCATTTCCATTACGCGTTACTTTATCGTTAACAATAAAACAAAATAAAAATCTTATCGTTCAAATAACTATTTCTGGCCCAACTCACTACTATTATTTATATTAAAAAAAAAAAAACTCCCTCTGTTTAAATCTTAAACAAGTTGCTATTTTTACCTACACTTCAAATAGATTCTCGAATTATCGTACCTTACATTCCCCCTTACATTCGTTGCCATAATTAATAACGAGATAATCTAGCGGCCACGATAAAAAGAAAACGTCAACGTTCAACCTCGCAATCCCCCCTTTTTTATCGTGGCCGCCGATCGCTTCGGAAAAACGAAAAGCTCGGCCAGCTCTCTCCACGTTAGTATCCACTACGTCGTTATCACTATCAATAGCCTCGATACACTTCTTGCTCGTAGTGGAAACAACGTAGTAAGTAGGTGGTGTTCAATGCGCACAAGCGTTGCAATAAACAACGCTTTATCACGCTTGAAATTTCTCGAGGCGCGCTCGCGCTCACCCTTTCTCTCTCTCTTTCTCTCTCTCTCACGTGGTCTGTTGAACCGTGCACGCAGGTTCATTGCACGCGTCTGTACGGGTGAAAAATACGTATGCGCGGAGATTGCACACATATACATAGATACGTGTCGTTTTGGAAATTTGCATCGCCGCGAATTTTCGATTTCTTTTTTTTTTTCTTTTCCCTTTTTACGAAATCGGTATTGGGAATTAGGGGGTGGCGCGTGAGAGGGATGGTTGGGAATTGTGGGGAATGGGGTGAAAAAATGCGACATTCCGGGATTGGGAGGGTGTGAGGGATGATGCAATTCTGAGTGTGACATTCGGAAAACGCTGATCGAGCAGGGGATGGGGGTGGAAGTGGGTCGTTCTTGGCACCGGCAATCGGAGAAACGTTCGATTGGGAGGGAGTGGGAGCCTCGATTTTGATTCTTTTTTCGGGTCGTTTTGTCGTAGTTCTGTATATTTATTCCGTATTGTTTTATATATATTTGTTTTTTTAAATAAAAAGTAATCATCTTGCTTCTTGCTCGGATACAAATTGTACAATAGTTCCAAAGATCAGAAGCAATGATTAATACTCCATTGATGATCATTAAATGAACATTATACCTGAAACAACCATGTTTATTAATTTACCTTTATTGTCTCAAGTATATCTCAATACGTTATTTCTTTTATCATAGCAATTTTCTCCATCAACTTTTCTCTGTTACCGAATATTTTCAACAAACGAAAAGATATTCTATTCGAAAATATCACCGAATAAGAAAAAAAAAGGAAAATCAATTAATTACGACGCAGCGAAGTTCTCCCTCCACAAAAATTTTCCTACAATTCGAAACTCATACGCGATTCCATCTCGATCCCATCAATAATTCACGACCACCCACAATACCGAACCTGCTCGCCCTATATTCCCCGAATACATCGAATCTCCTATAATTCTCGAAAAGTGCCTCGTATTCCCCGGAATAATATTCCTCTTCTTTCTGCTAACACACCTCCGACGAGCGTGGAATTTTCTCCTTCTTCTTCTTCCTCTTCTTCTTTATCGAGAGTCGCGCAGAGTCGACGAATTGGAATCGGTCGCGAGAGATTCGACGCGGGGAGAGACGTAGGCCCCGAGATAAGAAATAAACTTTTCCCTTCGTTCGGGGAGATGCGCTCGTTGCAGACGCCCCTCCGCCGGATAGAAGTGTCTAGACGTCTGACCAAATACGCGCGTTTCTCCTGCCAAGAGTCGAAACCAGCGGCGGACAGCGATGAGCCGCTTAAAAGATAATTCGAGCCGGTTTGATGAACCGCAGACGTTTTTTTTTTTTTCCTCTCTTTTTTAGAGAAAGCTTGGCCAATGTGGATGTTTGTTGATTACAGTTTGGCTCTTCGCACTTGGAATACCCAATTTTTGGCAGTGTGTATGCAGTGGCCCCTTTTTGCACCTGAATTTCAACTCTATCAATTTTGTGCGATATAACGTTGCTCTCCTCTTGAATTTTCACGGATAATTCATGATAATTAGTGAACAATTATGAAACTGAGGTGTTATGCATGCCTTTCATGGGGAACGTGTCGATTTTGATTGTGTTAGAGACAATTGGGGAGGAGGCTTAAATAATTTCCCCCTTTAATTTATTATAATGTATGTAATTTTCTTTTGTGCCTCTTCTATCATATTCATTTTTCTATATAAATACTCGCAGTTTAATAATTATTCCATCTTATATAATCATAAAGAAATTAATTACAAAATTATTAAGTACCTAAAAAATTACGAAACAAACTCAATTTCGTCGTAATAAATCGTATAAATAACATTCAAACATCTCTTGCATTAAATTATAACGAAATGAAACGAGAATGCACCATGAAAAGTACAGATACTAGTTCAAGACCTCGAGCCTGGCTCTTCTATAATTGAGGTTTAATCATTGTCTCTGAAAAGCGTGTTGCTAATCATCGATAAATTGATACAAAGAGGTGCTTATGGATATATAGGCAATTAACGATCCCATTATTCAAACCCTGAGTCCCATTTAAATGAAATTTAAATTGAATTTTCCCTCGATTATCCCCACATCCATCCCTTAATCGCATATCTCCAACGAGGCCACGTTGTTACCACGACATCGAGGAGAGAGGGGGGAGTCGTATACACAATCTCTCGAATGTAGATTGAATCGTTCATCGGGATCTTCTCATACCCTACGACGAGATGGATCCATATTAATGCTCTCAGAATGTAAACAAGGTTCATAAAACGGGCTGTTGGCAACATTCGCGAAGGCAGTTTGAACAATGATTACAAGCTGGATCGATGAATCGCGAAGGAAAACGGAGGAAGGGAAAAAAAAGGAAGAAAGAAAGAAAGAAAAAGAGAGGAAGATATACAAAGTGATTGTTGCCAACTCGAAAAAAAAAAAAGAGATTCTTTCGCGAGGCAAACAATTCAATAGTTTTCTTTCACGAACAATTTCTTTTCCAACCAATCCTTTTCCAATCAACAGTGATGGAAAAAAAGTATACGTGTGGCGAGTAGAATCGTCACCGTAATTTTAAACGCAATGTCACTTTAATAAGTTGGCAAAAGGAGAATTAAGAAAAAGAAAAGAAAAAAAAAGAAAGGGAAAGATTTATCAAAAGGTTCGTCGCGGCACGAAATCCTCGCATCGTTTCCACCTTAGAATTAATTACTCGAATCTCGAGTCGACGACCACGCTATTAAAACGCGGACACGTGTCGGTGTTTCTAACGAAGGTAATTTAGACGTTCGCCTATATCCCTTCTTTGGCCAAGTGAATTCACCACGGTAAGTTGAAAGGTAAGTTGATGTGTGGTGAAAAGGGTGGTGCCCACCAGATTATTAGAATGCACCCTTTAAGGGGTAAAATTAAAACCGAAAGATGTGGAAAGGGAAGAGAATAAAAGAAGAGGAGGAAGTTTCAGAGTAAAATTTTTTCGACTAACCGAACATTCATCGTTTGAAAAGCGGAGTTTTCGAAACTGTTACCGAGAGGATGGTTGGAAGAAGAAAAAATGGCGAAACGTGTCTGATTAAATGGGAGAGCGTTCTTCTTCCGGCAAAGGTCGGAGGTTAAAAGTTCGGGCAAACGACCCGCGGAAGGGTCAAAGACGTTCACCATCGAACGGCATTGTACCATGCCTCGAAATGCACCGTTTCTTTTTTTATCCGATACGTAAATTTAGATACAATTTAAACAATCACGTTTACACAATTTCTTATTTGTAATTGAGCCAAATCTATTTTTTGAGAAATATTTTACAAGAGAAATATATCGTTAGAATTTCTTAACCACCAATTATTCACACTATTCGATTTAATTTGATTAATCCAATCTAAATTTAATCAATAAATGGTAAATATTGAAGCATTTAAATTACGTAACGATCTGAGAAAGGAGGAAAAATCCGTTGAGGAAAAGTCTTACAAAGTCTTTAGAGCGTATCTATGCGTATTTTACCGATATGCAATCGACAACAATCGTTTCTGCGAACGACCGCACATCGACGCCTCCGTGTTGTCGAAAGTAGTTAATTTTACACCATCCTATCCCTCGATGTGTCGCGTTTCTCCGATATCGGATGGTTTTATTTTTGCTTCGAACCACGCACGGAGGTTGCAGCACTTCCCCCCTCCTCGATATTATCCACGTTCGTTTTGTTTAAAGTAAGATTGCTTTGATCCTTAGAGGGATTGTTTTCGGCATAGTTTATCGGGAAAGGGTGTGAAAATAGGGGAGGTTGAATATTGGAAAATGAACGGATTGAACGAGAGTGTTCTGTGGAATTGTTGATTACTTTGATGGAGAAATGGTATTAGGAATTTTTCTTTTTTACGGAATTACAATTGGAATTCTTAAAATAGCACAGTAATAATAAGATTATACATATCTATCGTTAAATTTTGATAAAATCAAAACTTGTCATAAAATAATATATTTTAAAGCTAATAATAAATAAGGTAAGGAAAGGAAAAAAGAAGGAAAGAAAAAAATTTCCTGACGAAATAAAATGGCGAATAATTTAAACTTTCTAAAAATAAAAGATAAATAGTTAGAAGATTAACGTGTCTTTTCCCACGTAATTTCACTTCCCACGGATTCAGAAATGACGACAAACGGAATACCTGAAACGAGAATTTCGCATCAATAACAAGATTCGTAAAGGGAAAATTGACCGTTAAAAAGAATTTTTTATAAAATCGTATATCTCTTGGAGCGTCCACCCACGAGCGCAAATAACAGAGGCACAAACGCACGTAAATGAAGTCTTCTTCAAACTGTAATCAAACATCAAACACTGCGCGTTCTTTTTTGCTAGTGGAAAGATCCGTGAAATTTTACGTATCGTTTCACTTTCGAACATGGCTAGGGAAAATAGATTTTTGAACCAGGTAATCGCAAATAAATATTTGATTTCTTTAATCGATGATAATATTTAATAATTCGAATAATATGTTTCGACATTTATCTTATTTATTAAAGAATCGTATCCTATTTCATTAAGAAACTTGTCTCAAAATAATGTTTGTACTAATTGATATAAAGAAAAAATTTTTTATTTCCAAAATCCTGTATCGTTCGAAAAAATATTTATTCTATTTCAAAAATCTATTTTCCCTTTTTCTTGCCAAATCAAAAATATCGATATCGATTCGAAATGTCACTTTATTCCAAATTTTCCTCAAGTTTCCTTCCTTTAAAATACCGCCAAATAAATGTATCATCTTGAAATACAAAGGGGAAAAGAAAGAAAAAGACGATTAATCAAATAATAAAGGAATCGATAACGCGAGTTATCGAGCTTGCGACGGATATTCCGTTGGGTGCTGTATTTAAATAGAACTACGTAAGTTGAATTGCAGATGGGTAGAAAAGCTCTGAAAGCTGGCGATGCAATCGTAAACCGTGCGGAGCTCGGTCATAAATATTCTCTACATTATTAACCGTCTAGGAAGAGGGATAGTTGGGGGAGAGACCGGATGATAGAATCGTTACTCGTGAAATTGCGAAAATTATAGGAAATGTATTATCGTATTTTCACCCTCGGTTGATTGCAACCTCTTAACCGCGAACAGACGTTGAGTATTAAATTAATCATCGGCTGTTATCTCGCGTTTCTCGATCGAATCGAGAATTTTTTTTTTTTTTTTGAACGAAAGGAATATGGATGTTGAGAAGATGTTGGTTCAAGGAGGAGAATTCATTTATTCCTTATGGCAGAGATTATTGGTATTTATACCGGACAGTGAAGATATTTTCCTTCCTTTTTTCCCCCTGGAATTGTTTTCTAAATTAAGATATTTGAACGGAAGCAATTGAAAAAATTATTTATTTAAAATGGAATATTCGTTGTTGGCAGAAATTTAATTTTTTGAAATTGTGCAATCTATATAGATATTTTTGTTGATGCACGATAAAACGAAAAATCAAAACGAAAGAAAAAAGCTTAGAAAGCATACAATGGTTTGTAGAAAAAGTAATTGCACACCATTGTAACACCTACATATTTAGTGCTAATAAAATATGAAACTCTGAGAAAAATAAAGAATTGAACGAGATAATATCTAACAATCTCTCAAATCCGATAAATTATCGAATATGGCAAACGTTGTTCTATGAAAATCATAAAATCTTTCTTCACGGAAATGAAATTCTGAAATATGCGGATAAAACTAACGAAGAAGGTATGCAGCAAAAGTTCTGACCGTCTCTTAGCTTGACACAGAATTGCAAGTATTTCAAGAACTCGTACGACTGGCTCCTGAATAGAAACGAAGATCGAGCATCGTCGGGGCTCGACGACCCCATCCAAGACGAAAATTCACCCCGGAACGAAAAGCTAATCGATACGAAATTTCAATCTTCCCTGTTTGGACGCGTCTTCCCCCTTTCTCTGCTCGCCACACTTCCGTTCCACTGTCATCCCCCTAGTTGGACGACCGGATGTCATTGGCTGACTACGGATGAAATAGATGGATGGTCGGAATTGATTCGTCGGGGTGGTTTTTACTGACGATTTTCGTAATTCTTTCTTTTTCTTTTCTTAAAAATCTATTTATATAAATTTTATTATTGTTTTTAAATAATAAAATTCTGATAATAATGAAAGAATTAAAAGGCTAGAAAACAGATAATATATTGTGGAAGAAATATGCAAAAACATTATAAATATTCGAAAGAGGATAGGTTGAAAATAACGATCTGACTTACCTTAAACTAAAATCGATAATAGATTTGCATTCACTAGAATTAAATTTGCATAAAAGATATCGAGTGGCATTGTAAACAAAATTTCTATCACAAAACTTATAATTCAGCACTTCTCCATCTAAGATACAAATTTACTCGTTATATCCATCGGATAAAACTCTAGATATCAGATATAACCGCATTCCTCGGATTGCTTCTGCGAATACCAGCTCTAGTTAACCGAAAACCGATATTTTGCAATCTTTTTATACCGGATACTCGACGAGCAACTTGCAATATTAAAACCGCTACCTCTTTCCTTTCGCTTCTAATATTCCTTCGCCATCGCCAGACACTCGCACACTTGTTCCACTGATCGCAATAAATCTCTAAAGATTGGAATCGGGTATATATATATAGCACGAATTCGAATCTGCACATCTTTATATTCGGTGTCCTCTTTCAAGTTTGAAGAAAATTCGAGTCTGACTCGAGACAAGGGGCCAAGAACCTCGAAGTTGCAGTATTCACGGTTCTCAACGCGCGGCAAACACGTGCATAAAACAGCTCGAGTGCGCCCGTAACACACGCCAGAGCGGATGCATCGAAAAATACCGTGTGAGATTTATTTATAGCCGTTCATACTTAATTTAACTCGGCCTCCTGCTGCAAGGAAAACGTCCGTGCCGATAAAAAAGATCGTAGAAATCCGTTATCGTGGCTATTCCAAGCTCATTGTGCCTTGTGCATCGATAGCTGTGCATGCTTCGAGAGCCACCAGATCCAGGAAAGACCTGAAATTAAATCGTTACTGTAGTTTGATTATTTCTTTGTATTATAAACATATCTATTTTATTTTTGAAAATAAAATTGTACTATTTATTTTCCTATGATATTTTTAAATATTTTTATTATTATTAGTATATCTTGTTTTGAATTTATTTGTTTCATTTGTATATATTGGTCCATGCATCTTATTGTATTAAATTTTGTTTTCAAAAGTTTTGCCTTGTTTTCCTTGATTATCGATCGTTGTTTTTCTTTTATTATTATCGTGGATTCTTTTATCATATTATAGGGATTTTTTTCGAATAATTTTGTTTTTTTATTTTTAAAATTTCATATTGATCCAATATTTATACGTGTAATATTATAATATTTTTCTATCTTGTGTTTAATATCTTTTTTTTTCGATATTTATTCGTTTTATTTATAGTTTACCACATTTTTTGCTACACGAAACACGTGTGCTTTTTAAATGCATCGCAATTTTTCGGAATATTTATTTTCACGTTATTTTAATAGATACCGGCTATCGTATCCAATATTTATTTATCTGACTATTTATTCTTTATATATTATTTCTTTTATTAGTATTATTTGTTATTTATGCGTTTTTATTTCGGTGCTTTTGAAATTTTTTAATTTTCAAAAAAAAAAAAAAGAAATGAATCGTTGCGAGCATTTAAAATAAAGTTTATGATTTTTGTCAAATTTTAACACAATATTTTTTTTCGAATTATTCTAGAAAAATAATATATTTTATATACGAAGTTCAAGTATAATTGATCGATTTTATTAACACGTATAAATATGAAATAGATGTAAAAATATGTTGAAATGTTAATGAGAAACTGTCGATAATTTATTTGACTCTGTCTTTGGATTTTGACTATGAAAATGGGTGAATAGGAAGAGAATAATTAATGTTCACATTTAACGTTCCTTTACGACATACTTTTAAACGTACAATTGGGAATAACATCGTCTAAAATTGCAATACATTTCACGCCACTTTACAGTTTTATTAACCGTAAATCTCGCATTCTTATCTCGCAATAAATCATTGCATAATCTGAATTTAGATCCAATTCCGTTTCAACTTTGATACGAAATTCAAAATTTTTCTAAAACTACGATCTTTCGTTATAATATATTGCAACGAAGGAATATTTTTTTTAAAACAAAAATACGTGAAATATTTCCTCTTATTTTTATACGTTTTATATACTCTTTTGTGTCAAAACTTTAATATGTCTGTATGCGGATAGATGGATTATGGAGTACGATTGTATAGAATGAAATGAAACGGAGAATAATATGAAATTATGGAGAATGACGTGAAGGAAGCGAAGTGAAGTGGAAAGATAGAAAATAATATATGAAATAAAATGAATTTCATGAAAAAAAAAAAAGGAGAAACATAATTGTGAACAGTTTTTAAAGAAATGCTGATAAAATACGGAACTAATTGAGATGAAATTCGTTGAATGGAATTTTGCCTGTGAAAAAATAGATTCATTCTTTTCCATTCTATTTGTATTATATTTATAAATTATACACAGTATATAATAATTTTAATTTTTTCCTTATAAAACGAAATTTAATTTTATTTAGATTCATATTTCACGTATTTATCTTTCATTTACAGTAGCAAAGTATGAAACAACGTTATTTCCCAAGTGTGTGTCTCTCATACATAACATATACAGATACATTTCCCATTTAACATTGAGACAACTAAATTATTTGACCGACCAGATAAAGCTCATTAAGAATCCTTACAAGCAAATACAATATTATATTTTAAACTAAAAGTATTGATTTTAGAATCTGAAAAAAACAGTCTGAAATATTTGAAGGATATTTATAGCATTCAACGTGCAGTGCAAAACGTTCGATCAATATAAATCTTGCAATTTTCCACATTCCCCCTTATTTTTGAAAATTAATAATTCTTAAACAATTTCTTAAACAAAATGAAATAATCAATTTTACATATCTTTATAATATCTCGTATCGTATTAATCTCTCCAATTCCTCTTCAACTGAATCTCCAATCTCTCTCTTCTTTTTTTTTTATTTTACGTTTACACGAAATCGTTCGCGTGTGGAGAAAATTTTCACGGCCTCGAATCGTATCGCGCGTAAATACAAGAAGGCCGATGTAGGGCAGAGACGACGAGCACCTCTAAACTGGGCCACAGTGCGTCGGCCTCGCGTCTAGAAATACCATTGCCGATCGTTCGAAACGAGCAAAAAGCATTCCCGATTAAAATTACTTGGGACCAACCATTCTGGAACTC
Organism: Apis florea; assembly: GCF_048593485.1. Lineage (NCBI taxonomy): Eukaryota > Metazoa > Arthropoda > Insecta > Hymenoptera > Apidae > Apis > Apis florea. Next base: position 197,421 of record NW_028256688.1, on the reverse strand, counting down.
GCGAAACGACACTCTATCCTCTGTAAAAAAATATACAAGGATCGTAAGCTTTCCTCGGTGGCAAAGGTCTCCGCCCCAAGTTGGTATCACGTGTTCCGGAGTGATGATCAATATCAAGTTTATCTTCACAAGAGTTTCGAATTGGATAGATTAATTAACCCTCGAGTACACTTTGTGTACACTCGTTTTTTTATTTTTTTTTTTTAATAAATAAAATGCTGGCCATGGAAGAAGGTTAATTTCTAATTCTGAGAAATACGAATTTTTGTTCGATTGATTCGCGAAACGATGTGCTAATGAATTGCAAAAGTAAATTCAGATAAGTATATTATAATTCATAAATTTTGATTTCAATTTGAAAATTTATTAAATATGAGATTTGTCTGATAATTTCTAACCTTAGAAATTTTTTGCAAAACGTAATCTCGCGGCCTCATTTCCGAGAAATGATCGCGATGAGATATCCCAGAGATATAATTTTAAACCTGATAATAAATTGAAATGTAGCTTATGCCGGAAAAATAAATATTAGTTTCTGGTAACAATATCAGAATCGATGAATCATTATACGTTTCTATTATACTTGAAAGCATTAAATAAATTGATAATGTAATAACAATGGTACAATAATTAAATCGATGGCAATCGTTTATCATATTTTCATTAATATGAAATAATCGAGTTTGTAATTAATGTTCTCGTTATTCGAGTAAACATATCTGTAATTTAAATATTGCAGATTGAAATTTCTTCAGAATCATTATATCCTTTTTAAAAATCCCCTTTTTAAAATTATTCTTATAGCACAATTCATCTTGTTAATTTCACCAAGAAGTGTTCGAATATTTTCAATTTCGAAATTTTTCCTCTCCAATTACATCTACCTCTAAAACGTATAACGAAATTAAATAATAAAAGAAAAGGGCAGCGATTTAAGCGGCATAAATTCGAAGTGAAGTGAATTTCGATCGTTCTAATAATATCACAGTCGATAAAATTTTCAATGTTCTAGGGCAGAAATGAGGCTAAATAAATTTTTACGGCTCGAGAACTGTCGCGAGGAAGTACCAGCGTAAAGTATCGCTGAAGAAACTTTCTCTTCCCCTTTCTCCACCCTTGCGTTTGTTCTTCGAAACTTCGAATTGCGTTTACCGGAGGAAAAAATGAATGGGAGAAGACATATCCGGGTAAGCTTTCGAACTCTCTTGAAAACTTCCGCCATCTGACTTGTACCCTTCAACCCTTCTGGGAGCGAAGGAACACACAATACCCCTTAGAAAAGTTGGTCCGGATCGGAATATCTTGCCACGCTTTTATAATTCTATCTCTCCGATTCACTTTTCTCCTTCGTCGTATGCATAAAAATGAGAGCTCAATGGGGGAAAGGATTTAAATTTTCTTTCATTATTTCTTTCGACACTCGAAAGCAGCCGATATTATTTGAGAATCGTCGTTCGAAATGATTAAAAGAATGCCAGTGTAAAAATTTTGACTATGTAATTTAAAGTTAAATCTTAATTTAATTTCAATTTGGATAGTTAGAATTAAATGACAATTTTCATTCAGAAATTATTTAACTATGTTAATCAGCAAGTTACACAAGTATGTAAATTGGAAAAAACTAATTGGAGTGAATTTTAATGAATTTTGAAATCTTCTTTTTTCTTTTTCTTTTTTACTAATTATACTAATTATTTCTAAAATAACATCTTTCTATTTATATACCTACCTTTTTCTTATTATTGTTAAAATCGCCGCAACTCTTCACAATAATGCATCTAGAATCTCTCACACCCCTTCTCCTTAAAAATACAACTTTCCACGTACAATGTCATCAAAACGAAAATAATCTCCCCAGGCAAGGTAAAAATATATCGTTTCCACGCAAAGAACAATTCCCTTATGCGTGATAAATCTATCAACATTCACCCCACACGTTCAACCGGAAGAGGCAAAAGCATTACTCTCTTCTGCGTTACACCCCACAATAACAAAACGCCCTTCTGAAATTTTCCAAACTTCACGCGACATACCCTCGACGACTAAACACCATCAATTTCACCCTTGTAAAACCATCGGCTTACTCTTACAATCAACAACTTCGACGATATCGAGCGGAAAACTGAAAAATACAACGTATATAGGGTTATTCAAAAACGGATCACACGAATGGATGATTTTGTAATGAAAAATGAATTGAAAGGGACCTTCTTTATTATTCCTTTTCTATCAATCAAATTAAGATATGTATAATTAATGTATAATTTATCACAATAAATCTTATCTTAATTAATAAGTCGTCATCGAAACCAATAAAAAGTTCTCGTTGCTTTTACAGGCGTATAAAACAATTTTTAAAAAAATATCGCTTCGATGAGATCGATTCTTACCCTCTTCAATATAACTTCAATGTTCTTCTTCTTCTTTATATTTCATACTATCGTAATGTAAGATGACACAGAGATGAAAACTTTGAATTATGAAGTACACACTCGTTAAATAAAAAATATTTTCTCTCATAAGGCCAAACGAAAATTAACTCAGAATTGATTTCGGGACAGAATAATTTATATCGATTCTCACGTGTTCACCTTTCGACTGACATTGACGAAATGAGATTAAGGTAGAAGGTAGGCTAATTCGTGGGAGCAGTCAAGAAGAGAAGTCATTGCCGTCTGTCACGGCGTGCCGCCACTTTTTCCACCCTCGGCCTTTCCACCCTCTCACCTAGTGCGTACGCCAGGTCGTTGATCTTCGCTCGAGGAAGCGTGCACGCGGCCTTCGTGTCCTTGACAGTGGAGCGCAAGCGAGGGCAGCTCGAGCGATTTTCATTTCGATATCTTTCTCACGAAATTCGCGATTAAATTTCCTTTTTGATCGTACGCCATTGTTAAATTTCTGAGAGATTTGAATCGTGATAAATCGTTTAGAATTTGAATCCTTTTGGAGTTTCGTAGAAATCGCAAAGTTATTTTGACGATTAATTTTCTCCTTGTTTCTCTAATTATTCAAAAGTTTCAACGATAATTTGGCTGATTTGATGAAATGAATCATTGGAAATGCACAATTTAAAAAGAAATTATTTCTTTATAATTATAAATTGATTTCTTTTGTCTAATTCTATTTTATATTTAGAATATTTAACTGATAACAATCAGATCTTCACAAATCTACACACTTTTGAGATAGATATACGTCATAAATTAAATCAGATCCAATTTCACGTCCATGAAATAGAATGATTGATAACCCATTAAGGCTCCTATCTAAGTTCTTGAGATATCGAATGATCAATAGATCATTCTAATTGACATGTAAATGTATTTCTAAATTCATGTTTGCTCCACTCCTTACACTATTTACTTTAATTTCTACAAAATCTTTAAACAATCAAAAGATCATTTCCAATCTTGCATCGAGTCCACGTAAATATTCAACATATTATTCATAAATTCTCAATCTAATAAAACGTGAATAATGAGAATTTCTTTTTCGTACAACTAAAGAAAAAACAATTAATTTGAAAGAACGTTAAAAAAAATAAATTCTCTATGCATACGAACTGAAATAAATCTCCGAACGAAGCTTTCAGTTTTGCTGATAAAAAAAGAGAAAAAAAAAGAAACGAGATCTTCAGAGAAGCTTCATCCACTAGAGCCTCTAGTCCAGAAGCTTCTTACGTTATTTAATCGGATAGCGGGGGAAATTCTGTTTCCTCGACGTTCGATAAATCATTTTAAGTTGTACCTAAACTCTCTCCTCAATCCACGAGGCATCGAACCACTTAAGATAAAATGGACGTTCGATCAATATGGATCGGTTATCGCTGCTTAAACCATCAACCAAGCTAGCCACCCGTCAAACGAGCGTCGTATCGGGTTTAAACTTTGATCAGCCATCATCTCGGCACCAGTTTCGGAAATTGCATAACATACCCTTCTCCTCCCAAATGCAAATTGCACACGTTGCACAAACGTTTAAGACACGCCGTATGCATCACGTTGAAGCGTGAAAGAGAAATTGGACAAAGTGTTGCCGGCGTCGACGCACCCCGAACCAGCTTCACGTTTCTATGTAGGATTTACCTCCCTTTGCAACTCGGGACTCTTTGGTGTCGCCAAAATGAACAACCCTTTAATTATTGCACGGCGAAAAGACCCGTTCCATTTGTTTGCCTTTTACACATTAAACGCGATTACCGGTTAATCCCTTACTGCGAATCGAGGAAACGATTTAATTGCCTTGCACTCCAGCTCTATTTCCAGCTTTATTTCAAGCTTCGATACTCTCGTTCTCGTTACTCGTTCCTGAAAAGAAATAAAATGTATCAGATTGGGAAAATTATGCCTTTCGATTCGAATCGAATGAAATTAAAAAGTACAATGAATTGTCATGTAATAGTTTTATAATATTTATGCACATAGTTTGAATAATTTCATTTTCGATAATTTTGTTAATGGATATTATGTAAATATATATATATATATATACTATAGGATGTGGTGAGGATTTATTGGAATGATTGCTTCGAATTGTTTTATTACATCGAATCACATCCTATATCGAGAAATTAATTGCAGTTTTAAGTGATACGTTTATGTATCCATCTCGAAATGAAAAAATTATTTATCGAAATGAAAAGAATTTTTATTATTTCTCGACAAGATTTTAAACTATTTTAAACCAAGTATATTGCTTCTTCATTCCGAGGATAACAAACTGGATTCGTGGATTTAAAATTTATTTTATGAATATTTATTTAACATTTGATGTGATTCAATCTGAATTTGCATAATTCATACGGATATAATTTCACGTATCTGATATTAACCTTATACATGTACGCTATATCTGCATAATCAAAGATAATGAAAAAGGTATTCCATTATCTGCATGTATAATTCTATATATTTTTTTCTCGTTGTATTTCTATTACTTTTCTTTCGACCGAAATCAATCGAGAATCCTATCGTCTTGTTTCGAAATGGACTCCAAATTTGCCGGGAAACAATAGTTTTAACAATTTCAAATTTACATAACGAAGTCACAATGTAGAATGCAGGGATGGCGAAAAGTTAGAAGGAAACAACACGTTAAATCACCTTGGAACGAAATGGACGTTAATTTCCACTTGACTCTCGAACTCGTCTCTAATTAAATCCACTTTAACCCGAATCGTTTAGTCGTCGCAACAGTTAGAAGTCACTCGAAGGCCGGACAACCTCTTTTCCGGGAGACTCGATCGCAAAGCGTTGCGAATTTCGGGGCCAAAGTTCCTCCTGTTGGCATTTCCAGCCGAGAAACCAGAGCAAACAGAGGAATTTCCTCTCTCTCTCTCTCTCTCTCTCTCTCTCTCTCTCTCTCTCTCTTTCTCTCTTTCGTTCCCCGCGAAGAAACACGAAAGTTCTCTCGCCCTTTCGAAGCATAATTAGAAACTCGATGATTTCTGAGTGAATAAAGAAACCTTATACACGATGTTTAAATATTACCAGCATTTTTCTCATGAATGGTAAAGTATTTGGAGAAATTGAAGAATTGTTCCATGGTCAGATTTCTACATATATGTATATTAATTTTTCAATATTTTACATTTATTCATATTTCTATTCTTTATACATCCATTATATATATATATATATTTTTAGAAATCTCAATGTTCAAATATTTTTGTAATTAATCTAGATAATTTGATCATATTTGAATTTAAAGTTTTATCAATTCACACTATTCATGATTATCAACTGTCCAATATAACTTAAACATACAAGTACATTAAATAATCAACAATTAATAAATCTTATTAATATATACTCAAATATTCGAATACTTGTACCAATCGTCGTAAAAAAAACACAAAATCCTCCAAGCTTTCTTTTGATTAAGAGCACATTGGACAAAAGCCCGGCATCGCAATCCCAACGATGCACAACGTATACATTTGCCGATAAAAAGGCAGGGCGGTGAAAAAAAAAAAAAAACAACTAACCCCCACCCAGAGTCACGTTTCAATATACGTTTCTCTCCACTTTTGAACGAGTCGAGCACCTTTTGGACGCGATTCAACGTGTCCCAAGAGAGCGGCGGTTCGATGCCCGTTGATCGATCCCCGCTCGGAAAGAAAAGAGAGCTCCCGATCCTTGATCTTTCCCTTTCTTCGACAGGGTGCCTCGTGCGTTGAAACGTGGGGACAGGATGGCAGGAAGGAGCCGGGGACCTCGGCCAGACCCTGAACGACAGTGTTCTTCATCCCTCGTGAATCGTCGCGACGCGCGGAGCTGGTCTTCGTTCGATTAAGGGGGGGGAGGAGGATTGGAAGGACGAAGGGTGGAGAGGGGTGGAGAGCGTCGCGAGCGGCGTGATCGAGATGAGCGATCTACAGGCCACACTCGAGTTCTCTCTCGAGCTCTGCAAGTTCTACAATGTCGACCTGTTCCAGCGTGGGTAAGCGGATCCTCCCCTCCCTCTTCTTGGAAGGGGAGAGGAGGTGATTTTCGTGTAGCCGGCTGGATCGCGTAATTGCAACGGCTTATGCCCACTCCCCAGGATTATCGACGATTTCCCAATTTCGCAGGTATTACCAGATACGAACCGCCCTCAGAGTGTCGCCGAAACTGCCTGTCAAGGTGGAGGTTAACCAGCTGCGGAACCGTGAGTACACCCCTTTTGAATTTTCCGTTTCCATCGAAAGGGGAGGGTGGGGATAGCTTGGTTTGAGAGAAGTAATTTTAGAGATCATATGGATTCTCAAATCCTGTAATTTTTGCTTGAATTTAATAGGGGAAAATGATAAATGTCGTTTTTTAATAATTTTTAATAGTACTTTTTTTTTTATTCGTTAGAGGGTTTTGAGAAAAATAATAGAGAAAATGGCTATTTTTTCTATTTCCATTTTGGAACAAAAGCGGATGTGGTTTTTTTCTGCGAAAAAATGTAATGTTTGGAATGATGAATAAAAAAAAAAGAAATACTTTTATTTTTGGCGAAAAGTTATTTATCATCCCTCCTCGCGAATAAATCTAGAAGTGTTATTCGTTATTGGAAGAAACTCTGCAACGAATAAGTCTCAAAAATAAATGGCACTGCTTTACATTCATGAGATAAGGAGAATTTTTCGAGACAGCACACATTCGTAACCTGCACGAATAAAAATTCATTCGAGCAAGAAATTATTCTTCGATGACGTCGTTTTATATATGCTACAAGAAAAAAAATACTCGCAATTTAGAATATTATTCAAACGTTATTTTATTTCAGAAAAATTTACTTTCAATTTTTAATCGAGAAGATCGATTAAAAACTTCCTTTCTAATTTCGAATTTCGTTCAAATAAACTACGTTCCATCAACACCACCCACGCACCACCCATATTTCCCAAAAACCAACAATCATCCGTTTCTACTCTCGTAAGAATCAAACAATCAATGGTAACCGAGTTTCCACAAATTACCACCCCTTTCCCGTGGCGACGCGTGTCCACCGATTCAAAGAACTTTCTCGCATCCGCCCCCGGAGATGGAAACTTTCGCGTCACCAGAAAACCCGGTTCAATTCGCCCCGCCGAGAGTTAGACAACGAGAATTTCGAACTAGTTCAAACCGAGCCACACTTGATAGCGTTAGAAAGTTCTCTCGATCGTTTGTATCGCGCCTCATTGTACACCATACTCGACCGTTCCTCTCGTAGATACGTGCGAACGAGACAAAACCAGCCCCAGAGTATTAAAGATCTTACTCGATAGAAATGAAAAAATTCTGAAGCGACGATACTTCAACATCCCTCGAGACACTAATTTATCGTTCGAAAAATAGAAATATCGAGTTGACATTCAATTTGATTCAAAGATCGAAAATTCGCGTAATCATAAGACGCACAACTCGAAAAATTCATAAATCACACGCGATAAACTTTTAATAAGTTAACTTTTGACGCATCGGTGAAGATTCGTTTAAAAATTCGATCGTTGTTGCCAGACTCGTTGGAGGCGCCAGGGACGAGCAAGCGGTTTCAGATCCTGTACAGAAACGAGGAGGTGACACTCGGCACCTCGGTCCTGTTCCGGGCTCACGTGCTCGTGCACAGTCACAAGATCGAGGAGGTGCTTTCCCGAACCCACTTCAATCTCGGCGTCGAGCTATGGTTCAGCGAGCCAACGCAGCCTGGGAACATGGCCTGCGTGTCCTCCAGGTGAGGAAACGTCTTGGTCCCTGGCCGAGAGCGAGGCTTGGAAAACGGATTGCGGTTTCTGGAAAGGGAGATTGTTACACGCGTTATGGAAGAACCGTGAGAGAGTTTTAGTTTGTAACGTAAGAATGAAGGGAAAGGTAGGAGAGATACGTCATCTACGTATCATCACTCGATAATCGGCTTGATTGGAATATTTTTGAACTGTTAAAAATAATTCTTAAGATCCAGAAATACGATTCTTTCGATGTAAAATTCTTCTTTATTATCATCTTGGATAAGTGAAATATTAATGTTTATGTAACTTTTTGTTCCAACGGAGATACGATTGTTTTGAAAATATTCGATGATGGCTCGGTTTAATTGTTCTATATTTATATCCTTATATCTATTAGAAAAACTTTAACGATCCTGAATGTGCTCTTCTCCTTTTTTCTCTTCTAATAAATCCATACTCGTTTCCAATTATCACAATTATCGTTAAATCGTGACAAATATATAATGAAATCCAATAATATCATTCTCATTAGATAAAATATTCATTCACGGATTTTTCACACGGGTCTAATAATAGATCGATAATCTTGGCCTTTCGTGTTCCATCTTGAAGATTTGACGATTTTTCGTTTGCTTTTCGCTTTGTAGGGCGTTGCAGCTGAACTTCGCGCCCACGAAAGGACTTCACTATCATTTGCCGGTGCTCTTCGATTACTTTCATCTTGCCGCAGTCTCCATCACGATCCATGCCTGCCTCGTGGCCCTTCATCAACCCTACATCAAGTCGGTATCAAGTTGAAATCCTCTTCCGGTTCTTGTTTACACGTTTGTTAATTATGGAAAATTTTTTTTCTCTCTCTCTGTCTATATGCTCGTTTGATCGTGTTTCTGTGTTATGCGTAGGAAGAGCATACTTCATTATGTGCAGAGCTGGTAAGTTTGTAATATGCGCATATCTTATAACGAAAATATCGATGAGATTATCGATTATACATGGGAATTTTTAAATCATTTTTTCCCCTCGATTTTTAAAATTCTTGCATTTTTAAACCACTCGAAAATCTAATCTCCTTCTGAGAAATTTAAAATTTAAAACGTCGAAATGGAATTTGATTTCAATTTGGTTTCTACGCGATGGCTCAAGTTCCTTAATTGACACGTGTCAAATTATTAAAGATAAATGATAAATTAATTATTTTTAAAATAATAAAAAATAAATTTACAATCATCTTAATAAGTTACAAAATCGAATTATCTTCACGTATAATAACGATTATCAAAAGAAGAATGCGTGGAAAAAATTTATTCTATTCGATCCCATCGAGGATAATACTTAATTCCACAATTACCGTCCCCTTTTTTTTTCCAATTCGATTGAAAATCAAATTTGTTAAAAAAAGAACGGAGGATCGAAAAGTTAAAACCGAATTACGAAAAACCTAAATCACGTCCAATCGCTTTAATCGCTTTAATCGAAAAATTCCATTCCGCCCGACGGCCATTGGCTCGATTGTGTTTCAATTAACATCGCGAGTACGTAATTAACTGGCTAATATGCTTGCAGCGCGCCGCGTGGAGGGAAGCCGTGGCTGCAATTTAAACAGTCTGCAACGAACGGAGACAACAATGCCCAGTTAGGAAATATCGTGAGTTTACACGAGCTTGGCTTCATTCAACCTATCCCAATCGATTTCACTCGTCGTGACACACACGCTCGTGAGAAACGGGGGGGGGGGGGGAGAGGGGAGGGGGAAGGGAGAAAAAAAAATATATCGAACGAGATATTTTCATAATCGTTGTAGGAAACGACGACGAGATGCGTCGGCTCGGCCACGAGAATCCAACATGCGAAACTGGTTCAACAGGAAGTAATCAGGTTACTTTTGGCCGCAAGGGAATCTTTGCTCAACGACTTGGCCGATTTAGCTCGGTTGCTACCTTCTTGCCAGCAAAGGGCGCTCGAGCTCGCTCAGAACACGCACAAAGAAATTACCAAGGTCAGTTCTCCCCGACATTTTCCCCGTGGATCCATCCTTTTTTCCGCCCCTTTTCGAATTCTTTCTTTGGTAAAAATTTGCGCGATATATATAGTTGCAGATGATGGACACGGAGGAAACCGATATCGCTCAACTCTGCGCACAAAATATCGTTCTCTGGCAACACTTTTTGGAAGTGTTCTCAGGACGTGAAGCCGTTCATCAGCACCTTGCGAGGATCCATCATCAATTGAGGGTAATGATTTTTCTGTATTCTATTTTTCTTAATTTTTCGATCTAGTGATTTTATAAGCACAATAAAAATAATTTTGTGTTAAAATATTTGGAATAAAATATTTTTTTTTCTTTACTTTTTTTGTGATTTCGATTAAATCACACCGATGATTTTGAAAAGGTATTAATTAACCGAGTGTTCAAATTGTTGTTTTCAAATAGGTGAAACGTTTCGCGGAAGGTTTCTTCGTGTTGGAGAATCCCAGGACATCTGCGTGGGGTTGTTACGACGCGAATTATCAGTCGTATCAGGCAGTGAGCGAGGCTGCACGAAGATCGCGATATCTCGCCTCTTTGCCTCCATTGCCAGTGCATTGCCCGGAATTGGACGGAGATCTTCATTCCCTGCCTTTGATCTTCGAGGATCAGTACGTGGATATGAAACAGAGGCATAGAAACAGCGGTAAGTGTGTGGAGAAAAGAGAGACGAGCTCGATATCCGATTGTACCAAAAATGGCCACAATCTTTGTGCCGGACGATTCGTAAATTATTCGTAACGCTAATAATAATAAATCTTTTATTAATTAAGACTTAAGATGTTGCTGTTCTGGAAATATTATTCAATTTTTATTCGTAAAAGTAAAGAAAAAGTCTTCTCTTTGACTATTTCGATTGTAACAACTGTGACTGGTATTAAAAATGGTACTAAAAATGTGCCAAAGTTAATTTTTAATGTTGAATCTATTATTCTGTATAATAAACCAATCAACGAAATCTTTAAAAATCTACCACATCTTGCACAATCCCTAAACTTACCCCTTTACCTACCATTACTAGTCCTCAATTATTAATCATAAATCGAAACTTTCTCCCAGTTCCCGGTATAGACGACTGCAGTTGCGGGATCGCAGCGATTCTGGAGTCTCGATCCATGGGCATCTGGTCGCCAAGGAGCGAAGGCGCGGCCCAGGACATCGGATCTGTCCAAGGCCGGCTGACCCTCACGCCCTCCACGCTTCCTGCCAGGCACAGCAAATCCTTGGACCAACTCGGCCCGGATATCGCCCCAGTTCAACCAAGAACCTCGCCAAAGACTCTTCCTCGATCGGTGTCCACGCAATTGTTCCCGAGACAAAGAGGCGGAGGCCGAAATGTCACACCGCCAGCGACAGTTCCTTCGAGAGGAAGGCAAAGGTCGACAGCGCCGTCCAGTAGCACGCTTTTCCCTCCTTCCGGCCAGCAAGCCTGCTCCGCGCCAAATCCATCCCTTGGATCGACACCGGTCGTCCCCTTGCCACGTGCCAAATCCACGCAGATGTTGGTGCTACCTGGCCAACAGGCCGATCCTCAGAACACCTCCATCACGTCCCTCCTGGCGGCCATGTTCCCCGAACTGCCACCTGGTGGACAATTGCCCGGTTACAGACCGTCGAACAAGTCGTGCGAGCAAACACTCACCGTACCCACGTGTGTGGGAATGATGGATCATGGCCAGATGACGGACTGCTGGAACGAGAATAAGTCTCCCAACATTGCTGAAGGTAGGATGGTCGTTTTTGGAATTTCAGAGATTTTTAGAAATTTGATTAATTCCATTTCTTTTGTAGAATTTTTTCGTACTTTTTATTCACTTTTCTTTTTTTTTTCTCTCGTATCAATTAATGTTTTCAAGTAATGATGGTTTAATGCAAAAATCAATATATTATAGTATAATTGATTTTTATGATTTCCAAAGATTTATTATATAATATATTGTCGTAATAATTCATATTGATGCATCATTCGAAATGCTTTACAATACAATATCGTATAATATAATGCTCATGTTGAATGAAATATTAAATCATCTTACGCAACTCGTTATTCCTCGTTGTCGGCTGAGAAACCATTTATGTTGCACGACAAATACTTTGCGTTTGCTATTCGATTAAATATTTTTAAAATAACATTGAATAAATATATTTTTATATCAATATTTTAATGATAATATTAATATTTGTGTGTGCATATTGACACATACTGTAATAAAAAAAAAACTGTTGTAAATTCTCTCTACGATCCTTCACATTTCTTGCATTCTCTCCGTATATATTCTCTTTGAATTTTTTTTTAGTTAAAAAACTTTCCCTCTGAAGTCTTGATTACTACACACGGTTCACCTTTAAAAGAGCTCATCCCTTACGTTACTATATGATGCACATTTGCATCAACTTTTACGTGCATTTAAAAAATTCCTATTTTTTATCACACTTCAGCTTAACAACTCTTCCTTCTCTGCGTTTCCCATTCTCGACAAATTTTAAAGAATTCTTAGAAAACTTTAAACCAACATTCAAAGTATAACACCGTTAAGATTTTCCTTTCAAATAACTTATTTTACTGAGATATCATTCCGAATAACCAATAAAACCAACATTGACTCTTCGTTTCACTCTTACAGATTATCACTCCCTGGACACAAGAAGAATTCGCCTAGAGCCGCGCAGTCATCGGCTAGCGTCACGCCAACCATTATCCACGGCTACCAACGATCAAACCAACTTCCTCTCCAACAAAGCAAGCGTGAATGGAGACACCTTCTTTCCAGAGCAACAACCCCTTCACACGGCCACCCTGGACAGAGTGACGTATCGTGGCAATTCGCGCAAACAGGCTCATCAAACGAGCGGCAAATACAGTCAAACGAACGGACTGGAGCCTCGTAGATACCACACGATCGGGAAGACCGGTTCAGGATTGAATCAGCGGAGCCGGGAGATCCAGGAGTCGATGAATGGCGGCGGGTTGCCTAGCAGTCACTCGATGATGGTCGATCCCCTGTACAAGAGATCGAATTACACGTCGACGACCACGGACTCGTTCTTCTATCGCACCAACGGCACCAGCGGGCGGAGCCAGCACGGTGAGCCGAGAAGACCGAAGAGCACGGAGAGATTGGTGGACGACGTGGATCGTAACGAGTACTGCGACTTCCGGAGGGAAAGGCCTAGGAGAAGGGAGGAGAGGGCGGCTGTCAAGTGTTACGTGGGGGAGGAAAAGCAGAGGAGGCAGCAGCAGAACGAGGAGAGTAAAATGCAGGAATTGACCAACGAGATGTTCTACAAAGTGATGACCGCGATGTCGGAGCCGAAGAAGGAGCAGCATCGAGCGGCTGAGAAGAGGAGGGACAAGCACGGGCGAAGGCCGCATTCAGCGCCTGTGCTGGACATAGATCATCCGACTGAGGAGAGCAGGAAGTGCAGCCATCGAAACAGGAAACCTGCACCACCGCCCCCGGCTTATCAGGACCCGGCTGTCGCTCCGTTGCCCAAGTATCGCCCTCCACCCCCTGTGCCCACGACCAACGTTCTGGAGGTGGAGAACAATAATAAGATCATTTTGAAGGTACGATTTTTTTCATCAGAGATCTCTTCTGAAGATCATGCGTATTAACAACAGAGAAACGAATTTTCCATCGAGATACATCCAGAAACAAGATACGCAGAAAAATAGATCGATAGAAGTACCTGTTCGAAATTCATGCTTCAATTCTTGATCGAACCATCCTGTTTATGCCGCAGGTGGAGCCCATCAAATCCCCCATGGAGACGCCGGCTACGAACGGCACGACGCCTTCCGACACATCGAGCGCCGGCGGCCCGACGCCGAGCGTGAAAAGACTGAGATGCGCCAGCGTGCCCGTGGCGCAGAACAAGGTGTCAGTGCCACGGAGCGCGGTTTCATTGCCTTGCATGCCGATCCGCGACAGCAAGGACAGCCTTAGCAACAATCTTCCCGTCATTCCGAACCCGCTCAGCCCGCCGTCCAGCAGACCAAGCAGCCCGACAACCAGCTCCAGCTCCAGCAACCTGACGTCCGAGTGTTCCGGCTGGGTGAGCAGCGGGGACACGTCGAGCTCGGAGCAGCGCAGGAACGCCAAGCTGTCGAGCGAGCAGCTCCGTCAGAAATTGTCGAGAATCGTACCGAGGAAGGGGGAGAGGCCTCCCCCGACCAAGGAGAGCGTGGAGGAGCACTCGTACGAGGAGGTGCGCCTCCCGCCACCCAAGATGTTCCAGGACGAGCCACCGCCCCCAGAGGAATTCCGCGATCCCCCGGCCATCATCGACAATCCCCTTTACCACGTTTACGAAACGGTGAAACCGGTCAGAAGTCCCAAACAGACGAAAACCGCCCCTTGCAGCCCTCAGAAGAATAGGGAGAGGGAGAGGGAGAGGGATCCTCCATACGGGACTAGGGATATTTGTTTGGACTGCTATCAGGAGGGGAAGGAGATGTTGCAATCGACGCAGGACGAGGCGATTAATTTCAAGAAGTGCAAAGAGGAGTTCAAGAGGCAGATGAGCTTCTCGGGGAAGATATACAGGTGCGTTGTTGATCGATGAGAAAGAGTTTCACATGGTTTGGGGGTTGAGTGTGGTTCGCCAGGTTTGTATTTTGAAAGGTTTACAGCTTGCGTGTTTAAAATTGGAGAAGTCTTGTTGGACGTTAAGGAAACAGATTTTCTAAAATATGTTGAAGTTCGTATGCATTCATTGGCAGGCTGCGAATTTTTCAAATTGCTAATTTATTCATGGCGTATCGATGGATAAGAACAGGAATTAAATGCGAATCTAATTTCAAAAAGTTTAGAACAACTTGTGTTTCTCTAGAATAGTAGTATCCTTGATGCTTCACCAGTATTACGAATTAATTTTGCTAAGAACTTAGTAGCGCACGTCGTTGCCCAAATATTAGTCACTTGCAACGCTAAAAGGAAAAATATGAAAAGATTTACAAAATCCTCTGAATAGCTCTTCCTTCGTTCTGACACCCGTTCTCACCTTCGAGAGAATTATCATTTCAAGCAAGCGAATACGATTTAGTACCGTGCAGTTATTATATTATTTTCGCTGTTTTCTCTTCCTCCTTTGTTCGCAAATATCCACGGCTGTATCACACGATACCCGCTTTTTCTCTTTGAGTTTTGACCATAGCTTTCGTCTGTCTATTTGTGTTTTTTCGTAGTTAAGTTTCTCTTTGTCTACCTTATCCTCTCTAGAGAACGCAAGGAAGCGCAGTTGCGTTTCCATAAACGTGCCCATTCCTTTGGATACGGTGACTTCCTGACCCCGTCGTCGGTAAAACCTCTAAGATCGAATGTGCCTCTTAGTGATTATCCGACCCTGGCCTCGACCATGCCGTACTTCCACATCAGCAACGAGTATCGCCTCTTCTCGCCGGAAGGTGCCCATCTCATCATCTGTGTCCACGGTCTCGACGGCAACCCTGCTGATCTTCGTTTGGTCAAGACGTACTTGGAACTCAGTCTTCCCGGGGCGCATCTAGATTTTTTAATGTCCGAGAGAAATCAGGTGAACATTTTTTAATAAGAATCCCTTTCGTTTTTCCGATTTATTCGTCCTTTTAAAAGGGTTTTCGTTGAGGCAAACAAACAAAGGGGAGGTGACAAATTTCGAAAGCTTTTCATTATAGCTTTCGAAAGAAATAATTGAAGTATGATAGAGATATTATTTTGCAGGGTGAGGATATTAGAATTGTGCCTCTTTCGCATAGATTTATATAGATAGTTTTCTTTTTTCCTCGAGAATGAATTATTACGTATTATTTTTACGTTTGTTGAAAAGGGTGATACTTTCTCGGATTTCGATACGATGACCGATCGATTGGTAGCCGAGATTCTCCATCACATCGAGACGTCGGGCTTGAACCCAACGAAAGTGAGCTTCATCGGACATTCTTTAGGGACCATCATCATAAGAAGCGCTCTGACGCGGCCTCAATTACGACCGCTTCTTCCACGTTTACATACCTTTCTCAGCCTAAGCGGTCCACACTTGGGTACACTGTACAACACCAGTGGATTAGTTAATGCAGGTGAGCTCGAAAACCTTAAATCGTTTCTTATTTTTTTAAGAATTTTCTAAATGTCTAAATAATCTTTATCAAAATAATCGTAATAAAGAATATAAGAATAATGTAATGATACTTGCCATCGAAATTATTTTACAATCCCAAGACTTGTTAATCCTACTAACGAATCTTCTAGTAGACGAAACGCTCTTATTCTTCTTTCTCCTTCGTTTTCTCAATCTACGAAACGTCGAAATATCAATAATATTACAAATTTTTATTGATTAAAAATTAAAACACCGATAATATAAAACACAAAATATTACTATTAAAATATTACTCGTAAAACTCGTTTCATTTCTAATCTCGCTTGATCACAATTTAAATAATGAAATTACATTTAGAAGAATGGTTTGAATAAAAAACTATATATATACGACAAGCAATATCGTCAATCTCCACCAAACCACAGATATATTTTCAAACGTAATGAAATCCTGTCCAGGTATGTGGTTCATGCAGAAACTGAAGAAATCCGGCTCGTTGTTACAATTGGCCATGAAAGACGCGTCGGATGTCAGACGATCGTTCATGTTCCGCCTCAGCCAGAAGAGCAATCTCGAAAAGTTCAAACACGTCCTCCTGTGCGGTAGCGCGCAGGATCGATACGTGCCCCTTCATTCCGCTCGTATAGAGCTGTGCAAAGCCGCTGTGCGGGATTCGACCGATCAAGGTAATCGACATTTATTTTTCATTTATGTCCCGATAATACGACTTTATTGAACCGGTCAATCCCGGGTGAGCATCGGTTGGATAAGAGAAGCTTCCATCGAGAAACCTTACGTAGATTCCTATTCGTCTTATCTCTCTCTCTCTCTCTCTCTCTTTCTTTCTCTCTTTTTTTTTATCAAAGAAATTCTACTGTGAAAAGGAAGAAACGTATTGGAACTTTAGGTCGAGGAATTGCGATTTCTTACGTCTCATATTTTATAGATATCATTTGTGAGGGTGAAATTTATTTTCGAGATGGGATTAATCCCTTGGAGATTATTATTATTTAATTTGAAGAAATTTCCTATATCCAATTTATTTTGATTGAAAAGAAAATCAATAGATTTTCATGTAAAAATTTATTTATTATTGTATATTATCTCAATTTAAATTTTGTAATTAAAAAGTATGTAACAAAGGTTTGATCCTTTAAAGGTACTCGAACAATTCATCGTTAAACGATATTTATTAAATAATAAAATTTTTATATATTAACTGTAGCAAAGTGAAAAATATTTTCCCTCGTTCTTATTTTCATCATACATGTATGTCATTCCAACATTTTTAACTTGCAAATATAAAATATCTAAATGTCTCGTCCTTTTCCTACACTAACCACTTAAAATTGTATCGTTATTTACCAATTTTATCATTCTTTAAGATTCTAAAAATATCAATATCGATCCACATTTTATACCTACTTCGACAAAAAATCATGATAAATCAAAATAAACAAACGTCTAACGAAACCAATGTCCCTTTTCACAGGCGCAGCGTATCGTGAGATGGTGCATAACATCCTCTACCCAGTGATGTCCTCCTCGGGGGTGAGTTTGGTCAGGTACGACGTGCATCACGCGTTGCCGGCTACGGCCAACGCGCTGATTGGCCGAGCCGCGCACATCGCCGTCCTCGATTCCGAGCTTTTCATCGAGAAGTTCCTGCTGGTCGCCGGTCTCAAGTACTTCAGATAAGGAACGGACTGCCTAGAAACGCAAAACAGTGAATCGTTAAATAGAAAAATGAAAACAAGGAAAAAAAAAGAAGAAGAAGAAGATAGGGAACGAAAGAAGATAAAAAAATAGTCTAATAATAGCGAATTATTAGCAGCAGACGGAGAAGAAGAAGAAAAAGAAGAAGAAGAAGAAAAATAATAAGTAGATAAAATAAAATAAAATGTCGAGAGCGGATTCTCGTAACTCTCCGTGTCGTCTTCGATCGCATTAGGATTAAATTAACCCTCGTCCTGCTCGACAATTGCCCCGCTTCTCCAACCTCGAACCGATTTAATCGATCCTCCTTCGCGACGCTTCGCTCCGTTTCTCTTCTTCCAACGATCCGCACAGATCGTTAGATCGATCGGGAGCGGGGCAATTCGACGTTTTTACACGATTAAAAAAAAAAAAAGAAAAAAGAAAAAAAAGAAAGAAAAAAAGTACGGCCGCATCGTTCGGAACAACATGTTTTTAGATTATGAACGTCGTCGTCGATCGGTTTCTCTCGTTAGGTTCCTAAGTGTCATTCCATCGGCGAAGCGTTGGCGGTCATCGAAGATGAGCCAATGAAATCGAGCGCGTCCCCTTCATTCGCGATTCATCATCAAAAATGAACGATTCTAAAAATGGACCTATATATATATTGCCTGCGCAAGAAGAACTACGGGGCCTATTTGCATTGTTGTTTCAACCTGCAACTGGCTTTCTGCCTGAATGAGGTGTCGGTCGAGAATTGGTTTTGTAATGGATGGTTTGATGCTTGTTTCGCGCTTTTGTCGTTGCTCGACGATGCGAGAATGCTTTTAGAGGAAGAATAGCGTTTGGAAGAAAGTGCGTCGTCTCCTTGAGAATATAGTTAGAACTGGATGGAAATGGGGATAGTGTTTAGCATTTGATTATTACACAGTATTCTCGTATTTCTTGAAAAATTGTTTCTTAAATTTCGATTAGTTAAATTTTATATTAACAATTACTGTTGTGAATTGTTGTTTATTAACGAAATCAATAAAGAAATATGGATATATTTCGTTTTATATATGTTAAATTATACTCTTGTCGATTGTATAAACCGGGAATACTAATTGAAAAGTCAGTGATTTGAAACTTGAATTGAATGGGAATTGATGATATAATATCCTAGCGAGAACTGGAATTGAAACCTCTTTTGCGGTGATGATAAATGTGATAATGTAATAAGAATGCTCCGCTTTTTTTTATCTATATTCGATCTTGTCACGACATTATAAATATTTACATCATTTATTTTTCTATCTAGATAAAATCGATATATCCTTATATAACAAGTATCCTATTCAATTGATTTTTTTTCATTTACCTGTTCAACAACAACAAATTTACAATATTTCAAAGATTAGAAAATAACGCGATGATATTTCAAAATAATCAATAGAAATTGTCGATAATTGTTATATATATAGGTAAACAAACAACATCAAACCATCCCAAACGCATCTCATCTCGCCCGATTCAAGTATCGAGTTTTCGGCCTATCGCGAAATCCGAGGCAAGAAAAATTAAAAAAGAAAAGGGAAAATTAGCCGAATAGTCATCGTTGAGAAATGAAATAGGGATAAGGATCGAGCCTCGTCAGCACCCATCATTGATTTCGATTAAAGAAAAAAATCCGTTTAAAGATCATTCATCGAAAAAAAGAAGAAACGAAGGATCTCGTTCGGACACATCAATAACGAAACGAGAAAGAAAGAAGGAAAAACTTGTACTCGCCTTCCCCCCCCCCCCCCCCGTTTCTCTTTAAGACTCGAGAGAACGCAGCGACGTTGCGCATCGCTTGACGGATTTCACCGTGGCTTCCTTTATCGTAGCCTGGTGTCGAACAAAAAAAAGAAGAAGAAAAAAAAAGAGAAAAATATCGTACGAAGTACGTTGTATTTGAAAAAATAATAAAAAAAAAAAGAAAAAGAAAAAGAAAAAGGATTCAAAAGACAATGCAGGGATACATTGTCTAGACGCTAGGAAAGTTACGAAACGCATGTCAATTGTTACTCTCAGATAAGTGTGAGTGCGGTGTGCGGAGGATGGATGAGACGCGTAATGTGTGAAAGAGAGCGAGCGAGCGAGCGAGAGAGAGAGAGAGAGAGAGTATTCTAATTTAAAAAAAGAAACGAAACACACAAACAAAGAAAAAAAAAGGAATAAAATAAAATGGCAACGTAACGTTTTAAAGAAGAGAAAGAAGAAAAGCGAAGAGATATGACAAGGAATCATCGAGATTGCGAAGATAAGAAGAGGACACGAAAGAATCGAGGTAAAAAACGGAGAAGATTGAATATTTGTAAATGGTGTTTTGAGTTCGAATAGTGAAAGTGAAAAATTGAAAATGGTGAGAAATCGACGAACAGGAGCAAGACGAGGAGGAGAATAGGAAGAGAGACGAGGCAAGTGACTAAATATTTTCAGGTATATGAAATCCCTCCAATACTAGATCTCAATTGCTCAGAACAATCTAATTAAAAAAAAAAGAAAATAAAAAAAAATAATTAAAAAAAAAAACAAATGTTATACATTTAATCGTAAATCGAAGCAACGAAGACGCGTGGTTAAATTTCGCGTCTGATAAATTGCTAATCGTGAATGTCATCGAAAGTATGGGAGAGAGAGAGAAGTACGTGTGTAATTTCGACGTTTTCTAAAGGGAAAGAGGAGAGGGCATGAGGCGACGAGATACGCTGTACGATTATGGCAATTTATTATTTCAGAAGATTTAAAAAAAGAAAAAAAGGTTATATTGATAATATTCGATTTGTGATTTTAAGAATTTTTCTTCTCTTATTAATTAAGCATCTATTGTTTTATTTTATAAACAATTATTTTACTATATCACAATTATTTTTATAAGGATTATGTAATTAATCATTTTATTAAATGTTTATTATTTTATTAAAAATTGCAAACTATTATTATTTTAAGTTAAATTAATATTTTATAGTTAATAATAATATTAATAATTATATTATTTAATAGATAATATAATAATTTTGTTAAAAATATTATGTTAGTATTCAGACACTACATACCGATTTTTAAATATTCCATTCTCAAAATATTTGAATTTTTAAATTTATTAGTTTTTTTTAATTTATTTTATTAATTATTATATTTTATACTGAGATATAATTCTTCTCTCTTTCATTATTTATAACATATAATGCTTCTATGGCAATAAAACAATTTTAATTTTGTTTTTTTACTTTATATGAAAGAAGGGATTCAAATATTACAAAAAGAATTGTAATTAACAAACATTGTATTAAACTTACCATATAATAATAAATATTCCAAATAATTATCTCGTGTGTCTGAACATTAACTAGAATATATATTTAAAATATATATTTAACGACGCGCCATCTTTATTCCATTTGTTTTAAAAAACGAAAATTGCAATGTCGTACGGTGATTCTCGCGCAACATCGTTAATTGTAAAATCCACTGCGCCCAATCTAAACGTTTACCTATGAAATCGTCGTGTAAGCCTTTTAACACCGTGACGAAAATGAAAACGTTACGCGCACATTCGAATCGGTTATACACGATTCATCTCTAATTCTAAGAAACACGAGTACAGTTTCATCCAGGACCACAATAAATATCTCGTACTCGTCTTCGTTCATCTGAATTTCACACTCGTAATTGTCAAGCACAAAAAAAAAAAAAGAAAACAGTCTTTGAGATTTTTCCTGTTCAGCTGTAAGATCGCATCGTTTCGATTGTTTTTTTTTTTTTTTTTTCCTAATATCTTTACGCTCTGTCGCTATTTACGATCGTTGGACTATCGAGTGGATTGGAAGCGAGGAGAAAATGTTGTTCAAATATTCTGAGAATGGTCTTTTCTTCGTATTGTCAAATGGAAGGATTCGAATGCATTTGAAAATTATTCTACAGAGAATCATTGTCGATGCAATGTTCATTTGTGAAAAGATATTCTCAAAAGTGACTTTCAATAGTTTTACTCTCAAATAAATTCGAAACTTAATTTGAGATTAAAACTGCCAAGAGTTCTAAAGAGTTATTCATTTCACTAATGGATATTGTGTTGAAAATGCAAATTATCGTCGACTTATTGCTGTTTATTCTTGAATGTATTTACTCTCTAAAAAAAAAAAAGACTCCAAGAATGTTGAAAAACTATTAGATCTTTTTTTATTATAATGTAATTTTATCCACGGTTTTCTGATATTAAAAATTTTTTCACTTGTTACAATTTTAATCATTATTAATATTACTACTTTAAAAACTTTTCTATATTCATCTAAATAAATTACCTCATCTTTCACATTATCTTATCACATAATGTATTTAATTTTACAAAGTTACATTATCGTTCTTACTTCATTAAAAAAATTCATTTAAAAATTGAGTAAATTTTATCTTTTTTCATTAATCAATCAAGATAACCATAATTTTAAAAAAAAAACCATTCTCGTTCTTTCATCATTGAAAGCCAAACCCAAAAGATCGAACTTCAAAAAAAAAAAAAGAAACAAACTCATCAAACTTACCCCTCTCCCTTCGCTTCTCCTCCACTCTTCATTAATTAAATACCAAGCCGTCGTTCGTCGCACACTCGCACGTATACCCTTTTTCTAATCTATTTGTAATATCTCGAATGATCGTATCAATCGCACGAATGATCTCGTTCCAGCGTCCTCGTGACGCATTTTCGTCGTCGTTTTCTGTATAAACGGTCCCACTCGAATTCTCGAGTTTCACGCGGAAAAGAAAAAAACAGAAAGAAAATAAAAGGAAGAAAAAAAATAATCGTGGAACGTGAATCTTGTTTTTATCTCCTATTGTCGATCGATGGAAAGAGAGCGAAAAAGGGGTGGAAGAGGACTCGATGGGATTAAAAGGAAACAAAGGGTTCGAATGGATCGAAGAAACTTTTATTGCTGTCCTATTGTTTGCTCAATTGTACGTCGTCGCGTTTAATTGTACGATTAATACATAATAACGACGCGGTTGTAGTCGGGTGTCGATTTTTTACTCTTACCCCCCCTGTAATGTTAATCAATGTTTTTTAAAACCTTGGAGTTAAATAAAATAAAATATGCGTATAGAGGGAACATTGTTGTTTGACTTATTTTTCATTTAAGGACAATTTTGTCGACTAATGTTGATTTTATACTAATTGTGCAGTTAACATTGAAGTAATATTATAAAAATACTTGTATTTCTAATTGGATAGAAATTAATATCAATTTTGTCAAAAATATCTATATATTTTTACGTAATTGTAAAAATAAAAAATTTAACTAGTCAATTTAGATTTTTGGTGAATTCTTTTTGTTGAATTTATTCATTTTTTTGTTAATAAAACTGCAAGCTTTTTTTATTTTTATTTCAAAGAAAATGATATGAAATCATCATGTTTTACTTATAGAAAATGTTCCCTTTATAAATTTCATTGCTTTAAGGTGATTTTTAGCTTGATCATTGTGAAGATTGATGTACGATGTTGGAAAAGTTCTCTTGCACGATTGAAATAATATCAATTACGTGAAAAAATTTGTTAACCAAACAGATTTTCTTATAGAATTTCTATAAATAAATTTACAAATTTACAATTTAACTTATATTTCACGTAAAATTTTATTAAAACGTCTATATAATTTGCAATTTGTAACTCATTAATATCATAATATTACTACTTAAAATAAATTATCGTGCAAGAGACCTCAGATATGGACTTATAAATGATTCACGCTGACGCGAATTTAAATCGAGTAACATCTTTTTATATCGAATAAGTAATTATAAATTATTATAATAAATATAAAAATCGGTTACCAACAATTTGCAAATTTATCCTTATACATATTAATTATATATTTGAAATTGCACCTTTTCTCGATATTATATAGCACTTAACAAAATATACCAAATATCAAACATGGCTAACTTCGTGCCCAATTATATCTTCAAAAAAAAAGAAGAAAAATTTACCAATAAAAATTAATTCTAATCAACAAACACGATCCATCGTTAACGTTCGCGTGAGCGTGATCAGAAGAGAATCGAAAAGCGAGACACCAGTGTTCACGAGGCATTAGGAAGCCTTTTCTTCATCCCCTGAAGAGAGGCGTTCGCCCTTATTTTCCTCGATGGCCAACGTGCCATTCGTCGTCTTTTTGTACAATCTTTTGTGACGTGATTTCGGCCGAACAGGAATTCGAGAGAACGAATGATGGTTCTTTCGAAACAAAAGAGAGACGAAAAGCGAGCGTTCGTTAAGCGTTCGGATCGAGAAAAAGAATGGAAAGAAGGGAGGAGAACGAGCGAGAAGGAAGGAATACGCGACGATATGGATGGAAAGAACGATGTTTTCCAACGTTTTCGGTCGCGTTTCCTCCTCTTCTCTCGGATATTGCACGATCGTTGGAACGTTTCGATAGACCTCGCCCCTGTTATTCGCTCGACAATCGTAAACAGCGCAATCGTAATCGAGAGTCGATAAACTCGAGTGTCGTTGGTGTATGAAACGATCGTCGATCGAACGGTGGTTACGTTGTTTGCGGGGAGATATGAAGGAATATGGAGATTGAGAGAATGAGGGGAACTAAATCGATGGAGAATCGTTTGTAGTTGCGGAGAATGCAACCGTCAATGAACAACAAGTAACAACAATGTATACACTATACATAAATATATGGATGCATATGAAAAGTGAATAAATCTACGTATACATAAATGAGATAGATTAATAAAAAAAAAAAAAGCGGATTTTTTGATATCATTGTCACAATTGTTTATCCTGCCTTTTTGATTTCATATATTGTTTCAAGTTTCTTTCTTTGCATAATTGTTCATTAATTTTGTTGTGTTTTTATGATTTCTTTCTTTCTTTCTTTCTTCTTCTTTTTTTTTTAAGGATGGAACCAGCTTTATTTAAGTGAACATGAAGAGAAATAATTTAAAATCTTGTAAAAAATGTTGTATCCACAATTTTTACTGATGTACAGATATATTTTAAGAAAAATATTTTCGAAAAAGTCAGGTGAAAATTTTCTATTCTTTTTCTCAAATATTTTATATTTTTTTTTATTTCACTGTTTTTCTAATACTTGCATCGATGATAAAAAATTTCGATAAAATTAGTAATAAATTAATGTTTACGAAGGATTCATGTACAAATATTATCTACAAATATTAAATATCCGAAAATACGACGGTTCTTGAATGCATAGATACATAAATCATTTCAATTGATAATCATGAGCTCAGTGTGGCAATTGTCACATATAAATTTTTTCCAAGAAATCAAATTGTATCTTTAATTTAAAATGTAATGATTAATCTTGATAAAAATTAATGTCCAAAAATCAAAAGATAAGCATGTTCTTAATCGGTATAAATTTTATTCGATTAAAATAACAGACCAAGGCACAGGATCTCGTCCAAAAAAGAATAATCGTGCTATATGAGATACACGTGCAGGGGCAAGAAAAACGTATACATCAAAAAATAACAATTTAGATTCGACTAATTATTAATCAAAAAGAAAGAGGAAAAAAAAGGGGAGGAGGGGGGAGGGGGGGGAGAACAAAAAAATTCTGGCACGCCAGAATTGAAACAACCGTGCATGTGTATCTTTATTTCGAATCGCACTTCTCGGTTAGGGGAAAAAAACGTCTTAACGAGAGGAAAAAAAAAAATTTGTCAAAGTCACAATAAAATTCATAAGTTATTCGCTAATACGAAAATCGATAAAATCCATGATCCTCGTGGATGGGGAAACCTTGAAAAAAATTTCACGAGGCGCAAGTCCTCCATAAAAAGAAGACAAAAAAAAAAAATGAAAAAAAAAAAAAGATAAATAATAGTTTAACAGAAAAATAATATCACTTACAAAATTGCGATTTTCGATTAAAAATTGAAAGACCTAATTTTCGTTAAAACCCGCGTAAAGGCTTTACGCGACAAATTTTTATCGTAAAACTAAATATAAAAAAAATGGTTAACTTGATAAATTCTGTATACCTACCATGTTTTTATTTCCTAAGCCTCTGGTCCTGTCTATTAATTTTTTTTCTTTATTTATCCCTATAAATTTATTTCTTTCAAACTTTTTTTTTTTCTTTTTTTCTTTTTTTTTTTTCGCTTCACGAATATTTGAGAATTTTACATCGCCATGTGATTATTTCTTTCTGCAGAAAGTTTATGTTCAATTTGTCGATCTATTTCTTGATTTTGCTCTTTAAATAATAATTATCGATGAAAAATATTCTGAAAGTTGAACGATGTCAAGGAGATCGTATGATCGTCAATGATGTATTTTTCTAAATTTAAAAAAAAAAGAAAACTAATTTAATCATCGTGTATATTCTATGCATTATTCATTTTATAAGAAAATACTTCTTTAAAGGTATATAACTTTCGTTCGAAATATTTTTCAATTGAAACTATTATTTAGAAGATACATCGGATTATTTATTTCATACACCATATTAAACATTAGAATTGAATTTGTCTGCTATTTTCATAGTGTTTTTGATAAAATGGCGATAGAAAAATCTTGCGTATTCGTGAAACAATCATCTTCCGAAATAATGTCTGTTTTTTTTTTTATATTTTTAAATTTTGAAAATTCTATCTCGCGCGCTGAACAGTGTCGGATTATCCTAAATAATTGCCGACACTTTCAGCCATCTCGTTCATGGGGATCACCTCCCTCTGAACGTGTTCATCGAAGTTCACCGTCTCCTCTTCTTCGGTGGAAATATTGGCATTCGTTTCCACTGCACCCTCTCCGCCCTGGATGGTTTTCTGTTGATTCTCTGACGAAGCTTGACCTAAATTATTTATATTTTACGTTAGTAACAATACATTTTTTAATTTCTTAATTAAATCTTGAGGAAAGAACACTTAACTTTGGAAAGTATTTTCGCATTACAAAATTATATAACAGATAAATAAAAAGTGCATCAAGCAGTTATTACAAACTTTTTCTGACGATTGAATAAACATTATTTAATCAGTCGAAGGTTAAACTTGATGCGAGTTAGGAATTAAAGAAATATAAACTTATAAAAAACGAATTTCGATATCATATATCAACGTGAAATTCTTAGAATAATAATTTTTCTTTTTTTATTTCCCTTATTATTATTCACTCAAAGATCACTAACCTTGACCAAGATCTCGCGCCTTGCCGTGATAAGAATATTCACGTGCATTCGCGAGACCAGAGATTACGCATGCACTCAAGGCACTACGATTCAAATTCATCGGTGATGCATCGTACCATTCATTGCTGTCCGCATCGTAACATTCCGCGTATGCAATCGTTGTCGAGCCTTTTGAATGAAACACGAAATATTTAATTATTTATCACGAAATTAAATTTATTTTGAAGATTTTTATTTTCGTATTCTTATGAAACTTTTCTCATATATATCTATAATTTATAACGTAAATTAGACGAGATCCTTAAGTCTTTAACAATCTTTTTAAAGTGTCGTTGAAAATTTTGAAACGTTTTGAAAATCGAAAGAATTATTGCATCATGATTAAAAGAATAATTCTCATTAAACTTTCAAAGAGTGATTCGAATTTTACAGAGGCATTCGTTCAAATCTGTATTCATTGACTATGCATACGTATGTGTCTATGTATTAATAGTATTCCTCCCAATTAATATCCAGGTCTGCCTTACCATTGAATCCACCAACGACGAATATCATGTCGTCCAGAATGACCGTGGCGAAATTGCTGCGGGGGCTGAACATCTCTGGAACCGCGTGCCAATCCTCCGAATGATTCGGATTGTAACGCTCCCCTGCGAGATCATAAGGTCGATATTGTAGCTGGGAACATTAATTTCTATGGGGCGTCAGATTTCTGCGCCAAAATTTCTAATCCAATACTCCGATATTCGGAGAAATTTCAAAATATTTTTACACTACTATCGAAATATTTTCAAAAACTTTTAGCAAGAGAATTTTTATTAGAAGCTAAGAACTTCAGAAATTTCAGGAAAGATTAATTTTTCAATTAGACACAAAACAAAATTTTAATTAGATTGAATTTCTATTAAAAAATGAATGTTCGCGACCTGCGATATCAAAAGTATCGAAAAATTTATAAACATAAACCGTTTATTTCACCGTCGAAAATCTTCCAATCGTAATATAAACTAAATAATCGTGTGTAATCGTGATTCAAGTTACCAGAGCTAAGCCTGATGAAGCCGTTGAAGCCACCCAACGCATAAAGGCTGTCTCGAAACGCGACCAAAGAGACGCCAGACCGCGGATTGATCATCGGATGGATGTAGGTCCACTGATTGGTCTCCACGTCGAATACCTCCGCGGAATTCAGAACTTCACGACCGCTGAAACCGCCGACGATGTAAATCTTGTCCTGCAAGGCGGCAGCGCTCGCGTCCGATCTCTGCCTGTGCATCGGCGGTATCATCTCCCATTGGTTCCTTTGCGGTTCGTATCTTTCCCCTGAGCTCATTCTGGTGCGGCCATTGTACCCGCCGAGTGCGTATATCTTTCCTCCTAATGGCCAATGAGTCACGTATGGGGTGATTCTCGTCGTATTAAAGTATTTGTCTTTTGTTCGTCCCAGTCACAATTTATCTTTTGTCGTATACTTATTCAACCAATGATTGGGAATTGAAGCAATTTTATAATCGGAGGAACATTTGAGATTTAAATTTTAGCACTGCGTTCCTTGGTGGAAAAGTTAATCAATTGTTTTTTCTTTCATTTAGAGAGCATTGAATTCTTGATTAAATGATGAGACCTCATTTTTTTTTTCTAATTTTTCAGTATAATAATTGATGTATTCAATCGATTATGCAAATTATCTCTTTACAAAGAAATATTCGACAAGAATTAATGACTTCTTTGAAAAAAAAAAGTCATTACTTCAGAAAAGATACATAGCTTTAAACCTTAACGATTATATCCTCCTCAAAACAAAATATTTATTTAAAAAATATTTTGTAACAATCTAACGTTCGAAAATTAATACAATCCTAGAAATGTAGAGCCAGAGTCGTCTTATACGCGGTTATACCTGCATATATGCTATAAGTTCATCGTCCTGGCAGGGTTAAAAAGAAAAAGAAGGAAAAAAAAAAGGCCACTAACCGTGGGTGCAAACGCTGACGTAACACCTCGCGTGATACATGCACGCCCGTTCACGCCACTCCCTCGTCACTGGATCAAAGCATCTGACCGTGTTGAAGTGCTGGTTGCCGTCGAACCCGCCGATCATGTAGATCAAATTGTTCAACGTGCACAGGCCGTGGTAGGCCCTCGGCGTCGCGTCCGTGCTCACTGATAGAAACCATCTGTCAGCTCTGGAGTTCACATTACACACATTACCTGTGCGAATCTCTATCAACCGATCACGATTATTCGACGCGAGAAATCAACACCGCGGCGATCGATTGAGAAAATGAGAAGAAAAAAAGAAAAATCGGTGAAAAATCAATTTATCTTTTGATTGTTAACCAGCGATAGAACGGTAGAACTCCATCCGTTTAAATTTACCAGGAAAGAATCAATAAGGTCGAAAAACCTTAGAGGAGATATATAAGATACGGAAAATTTAAAAAAGTTAATGTGATCCTATCCTATGAGTGATTAGCCATATTGCTAAGAAGAATATTAAGCGAATCTTAAATGCTAAAAGTCATTGAATCATTAATTAAAAATGAGAGCAGTGACATAGAAAATACTTTACTTTTACCCTTCTTATGAATCGCGATCTGTTGATTAGAAACTACTAATATATAATATTGGAAGTATCAACATCATCAAATTCTTATTTTGAAAATTGAATCCGAATCAAAATGAATTTAATTAAAGTTAAGTAGAATTTAATTCTATTAAATGGAATTCTACTGTTTCTATTAGCGGAAACTGTTTCTGTTTGCGGTTTAACGAAGGTATCGAGCACCTCGTGTCGTAGGTTTCCACAAAATTCGTCGGGGAACCAGCACTCCAGCCACCGATCGCGAACAGGATCTCGTAAGGGATACGAGGTTTAGCCAGGGGATTGTTTAAATCGATTTCGCCGCTCCCTTGCTTCGCTTCCTGCTCTTTTAGGTATTGGTTTGCGGGAGCTAGCACTTGCTGGCATGACTTCAAAACGAGAAAACAAATTTTACAATTCATTAATCGTGATATTAATCGCTGTAATTGTTTTATTGCTCGATAAATTAATAATTTAATTTAAAGAAAAAAATATTTTATTTTATGACACGCATATGATAACAACGAAATATAATAGAAGGCAATTTAAAAAAATATTGATAAATATTTTGGAATAAATTTTAAAAAAAGAATTTCGTGTATGTCGTCATTTAAGAAACATAAAAACTTTAAGAATGTCCAAAAATTTAAGGAATGTATTCCTCAAGCTGAAATAAAATTAAGAATGAAAAGAATTGCATTTTTGTTATTGATATTTTTAGTTACTGATATTAAAAATAAGTATAAATATTCCTGAATATTTTTCTACGTGAGTTCATGTAACGTAAAACAACCAGTTATTTTAAGATCACAGTCTTTGATATCGTAATTTTCTTTTTCTTCACGTATCGTTAACTGTGTTTCTCACAGTGTCGACCACATATATCACGTAATTTACTTTAAAACTTGCTTAAATCTTATTAAAATTCGGAAAACTTTAAATCGCTATAACTCCGAAGGTAGCGACTTTTAATCGATGAATGAAGTATCATTAGAAGCGGTGAATCTTCCTCTTTAAAACGCCTTTTCATTTATCTCGATACGATTTCCGGTTCCCGAGATATCGTCGTGTAAAGAAAAGAGTAATTTTTAATCGTTTACTATCTCTTTCCTTGTCGTCGACTCGGATCTCTCGCTCGCACTTCGTCACTGACCAATTCCAAGCTCTGGACGAGTGAGGCTGGTCGGTGATAGACGCGAGTAAGCAGTTTTTTTTACTATTTCTCGAAGAACGTATACATTTTCTGGAATAAATGTAGGTCACGGGCCCATTCAAAACTTCTCTACCGTGTTTTAAGCATTGTATACTTTGAATCCTTATATCTCGGTAACTAATTGAGATATCGGAATGAAACAAAAAGTGATTTCAATGGCATAATTTCTTCCATTACTTGAGTTCGTATTTATAACTTTATATAATTACGTAAATAAAGTGATTTGTTTTTATTATTATTATTCATTTTAATTTTTATTTCGACTTGACGAATCATCCCTTTGCGGATATATTATACTTATTTTAATTATGTATATTTTTTCAATTTCACGATAAATGTAAGTGTAACTTTTAAGAGTAGAGTGTAGTAAAATTAATAAAATTATATAAAAATCTTATAATTATATGATTCTAATTTTATTTATGGTATGTAAATAATCGATCGTAAGAAAGACTCACTTCATCCTCCTCGATAATCTTCCACGTGAGAACATTGTTCGTGAAGAAGTTGTAGCTCATCAAACCGTAGCGCACACATTTCAAGAGCCTGGGTAAATAAGGCCTTCTTTCATCGACGTTATGCTCGAGCCAGGTTTTAACAGCCTCGAAAACTATTTCTTCGTTTTTAACGTTCAACTCGTCGTCACGTAGAATCGCCTCAAGTTCCTTGCTCGTCAGCTCTTTGAATTCCGGGCTCTCTTGCAGTATCCGCTTAAAATGATGGCGAATGTATTTCCGGCCCTTCTCTTCTAGGTCGCGGCAGAAATAGTGACGAGCGAATTTAAAGATTCCTAAAACAAAAAAAAAAAACCGATAAAAATTTCAGTAAATTTCCGTGAAATATAGTGAAAAATATTCGACGTGATAATTTTTTGTAAGGAATTGTAATATGGAAGAAAATAAAGAAGGATGAAGAAGAATGTTCGTTGGTAAAAAATTTTAATTGCATAAAAGTAGTTAAAAATTCTTGGAAATTATTTTCAGAGATAGATTTATTTGTTGTTATATGTATATACGTATAAATTAATTTTCATTACGAGTTTTTTTCTAAAAATAAAATAAATACCATAAAAGCATTAAAAATTTTTTTCACCTTAAATTTTAATTTTACGTAACTTTCCAATTTTACGCGCATCTCTTCAAAAGAAGATATTATATCTTATTTTAATACGATAATTGCTCGTCTCCAAGATATTCATAAAATGTAATTTCTTATATGCGTTTCTTTCTTGCGAGATAAAAATTAGAAATTTAATTAACAATCAATGGTTTATTACCCAAACAATTTTCCGGGCGAAGCTCCTGCAAAAGAAACTGGCAGCAGAGCTGAACGACACCCAGGACTTCGAATTGGTCGGCGAGGGGTAAAAGTTGTTCGACATTGTCGGCGTTCACGTTGCATGTGCCAGTGTAAGCATAATCGAGGATCAGGCTGAAAATTTTCCCGGGGACCGAATCAATCGCGACCTCCGTGGTTTCCGTCTTCCCGCCTTTCAGGCTGTTGGTGAAGAGAGCCTTGAAGTATGGGCTGACCGCGGATAAAATAGCGCGATGCACCGGGAAAACGTGGCCTGTGGCACACCTTATTGCACCATCGCACAGTTGTTGGTTTGCTCTAAAACAACCAATATTATAATATTAGTAAGAGAAGAAATGAAAGAAATTGAAATTGAACGTATCAATTTCTTTAAATATTTTATTCTTTCTCTCTCTCTCTCTTTGTTTCATTGTAATTTTCGATTCGATTAGTTTGAATCTAAATTAAATTTGGTATAATTTAACCATCAGATTGATCAATTCGAGTATTTCAGAAACGTTTAATTTTAGTTTCGAAGTATTACTAGGCTAGCCTCTGTGCGGAGGCTATGTTGATCAACGCTACCACACTTTGAAAAATTCTTAACATCCCCCAAAAACTGTAAGATTTATCGTCTCAAATCGATCGATTATGCCGACCGATTCGCGTGACTCGATTAAAACATCCTATCAGCGAACGAAAGAGTGTAAGAGGAGAGGGTCAGTGATGAAGAGGGAGATCGGACAGACCTAAGCTCGGACCAGACCAAGGGGAATTCAACGAGGGCGTAATTCGATGGCAGGCACATGCATTTCCTTATTTTAGCCGGCTGTTTTCTGACGCACTGCTTCAGCTTGGTAGCGGAAACGGCGGCCCGCGACATACGGCTGCGTGAAAGCTTCCTAAGCTTGATCCTTCCGCGGCCGTCCATTGCCTCGCGGACGAGCCACGCGATACCCGCGTCGCTGGCCACCATGTGCCCCGACCTTTCCACCGCGTTCCGCGATACGTTCCTCTTCTTCGTCCTCCGCTGTGTATTCGTTATGGTTAGCGATGCGAGCCCCGGCACACCGGAGAGTCGCGGCCATGACAGAGGAAGGCCGTGAATTTCAACTGAATGGTGAACGCGATCGAGATCGAGTTGTGGCGTCGACTCGAGGATAATTTCAATCGTGTTTTCGAGTTTCAAATATGGAACATGTTCGAGTTATTACTTTGCCTCTAATTTTTCACATGTCCTAGGAATATGTTTCGTGTATAATTTAAATTAAATAGTTTTTTGGGTTGTATGTTTCATTTGTGCGTTTTTAATATTATTATATTTTCTCCTAGTTTTATTATTTTGTATTTGTTATATCATATTTTTTGAAGTTAATTCTAAAGATATATATATATAATATTGATAATATTGAGAAATGTTTCAAATAAAAATTGAATGATTCGAGGAGCGTGCATTGTGATGTTATTAATTTTTTAGATAGATAAATGTTGTCTTATTCCATTCTGAATCGATAATATCGCATGCGACACAAGAATGATAACGAGTTCTCGAATCACGCGACCCAAATGTGCATTGAATAATGAAAATCATCGGAGATCTATATCTGTAGTCTGTATTTTTATGTTAAAATTATATTTATAGTTACAGTTAATTATAATTCCTTTGATCCCAGTAGCGCTGTTATCTCGTTTTATTCTCGATTGATAATGTCGTCTGTGATACGAGAATGGTAACAGGCTAGCTCCTCGATTATACCATACAAAAAATTAAAGTTATTTAAATTATAAATTAAAACGAAAGAAAAATAAAAATTATATACAACACGAGAGAAAGTAAAGAAAAAATAAATAAATAAAAAATGAAACATTCAAGTCATATTCATACCAACGAACCAATATGTCTACAACAAATATTGCTGTTATTTTTTCCAACGTTCGTCGCATCCCTGAAACAAAAATCCCCCTATGAAAACACCAAATACAACCTCAAACGCTTAATCAACCCCTTGCTTGCTATCACATGCAGCGCACCCTAAACGAGAGGCATACGAATATAAAACAGTATATTACACACATCCTCGTATGGTTATTTCAAAGCACTTCACCACAATTACATCCTCGAGAAGACGAGTTATAAAATAACGTTACGATTTCTCGATGCAATTTCTCGTTTGCAATAAGCTTTAATCATATCTTACAATTAAAAAAAATCTCTAAAATAGCATCATTTTCGAATCGTACCAAATCGTACCAAAAAAAAAAAAAATAACGAAACCTTTTCCATCCTTTCCAATCCTCCTTTCCCAAAAATCAATCTCCTTAAAAAAAAAAAACCTAAATCGACCATCTCCCCTCGAAAATTTCCAAACACCGACCGATACGTGTCCCCCCCAACCAAAACACTCGAAAGCACAAAGCCTAAACACACCGCTGCACCCCCCCAAGCTTAATCAACTACCGAAACGAAGGCCAAAGAAAAAAACGAAAAGAGCATCGCCCGGATCCGGTGGATCTGATGGCGCGACAGGGCGGGGTCGTTGCCGATCGAAAGCGTATCGGGCCAGCATCGTGGCCTCGAAAACAAAAAGCCACGGTCGAAGGTTAAGGGCTTGCGAGGGCGAGGGCGCGCGCTCATCGTTACCCGCGAAATCGTATCGTCCCGCACCCACACACACACGCATGCACGCACACCCACGCATCCGCGATATAGCATGTAGTAAAACGAAGACAGGCGTGAGTACGTGCGTGGTCGTGGCCTACGTAAAAGTCACGTGGCACGCGACCGCCGCCAATCAATATCGAGCCGATGTGGGGTGTGTGCGTTGACGGGGAGGCAGTGAAAGGCGGCGAAGCAGTGCAAGCCAGTGCGTCCGCGGCCGTCAACCACACCTTGTCGGGTTCAGAGAGAGGAAAACGCGCGCGCGCACTCTCACAAACACCCTCGACACGCACCCCCGTCGCCGTAGTTCGACCGGTCGTTTCGCTTTCGACGCGGTCTGCCTGTTGCGGGACGGCTGACTCGCCGAGGGAACAAGGATTCCAAGTGCAAGGTACGACGGTGGAGCATTGTGTATAGGACTGGTTATTTTCTTTGTTCCTCCGGCTTTCTTACGAGGGGGTGGAATTGTATTTGGAGGGTTTAAGAGACGCGAGAGAAATCGCGCACCAGTTTTACAGAGAAGAAGTTTTGTTCGAGGGTATCTTTTTTTTTTCTTTCTTTCTTTTTATTTTTGGATGGTGTTTGGTAGGTGTAATTTGTGTTGTTATCGTCGCTTGCTTTCTCGCGAAGGAAGTTATATTGGGAGGGAATGTTAAAGTTATAAGGGGTGAATTTTGAAGGAGGATCTTTTTCGTTGAAGTGAAGTATTTTTTCTTTGGTTATTTGTAAATGAATAAGTGCAGGATTTAGTTCTTCTTTTTTGGTTCTTCTTGCGTAGAAAAAATTGAAGGATGTGAGAATTTTAAAGGAAGAACAGAGGAATGATGTTTGTTAAAATGAATTGTATCATTGATTTCGATTTGTTTTTTTGGTAGTGGTAAACCCCTTCTTTTTTCTTGCTCTTCTTGGACAGAAAATATAAGAGGACGCAACGATTTTAAGGGTGAAGAAACGCAAATATTTTTTTATTAATGTAAATTCGTATCGTTAGCTTGGATTTTCTCTCTCTTCGTGGATAATTCAAAATATTCTTCTTTTTTTTATTTAAAACAAATTTCTTTTACCATCGAAAGAATGGTAATTTAAAATAATTTATTGCATTATTTATTCTTCCAAATTCGTAAGTATCGAATTAAAGAATAGAACAATTTTTAAATGAAATATTTAAAAATTCAAGATTGGCAAAGTTGTGTATTATGCATGGACATCGTGCATAAAAACTCAAGAGGATGAGTAGAGAGTCTGGGGACAAATTAGTGGTGAAAAATGAGGTAAAAATTTTCAGGGAAGTGTTCTGTATAAAAGTTTTAAAAGCTTTACCACTGTGTTTAGAGGGAGAATGAGTTGCGTGAACATTATTTCGTTATCACGTTGTTTCGTGACGAAACGGAAAAGCATTGTTTCAGAAAAGTTGAGACGTGTTACCTTCGTTAATTCCATATTTCTTTTTCGATATAGTTTCGAAACCTTTTAAACTTTTGATTTGAAAAGTTAAAAGTTGAAAATCGGAATATTGCATTATCTGTGTTTCATAGATAAAGCCATTCATGGAAAATTAAATTTCATTGTAATGATAATTCATTTCATTTTTCCTGTATGTTATCTAGAAATTTTTTTAAATATTAATAAGTACTTTCGATAATTTATATGCTCTCAATATACTACGTTTACAAAATGGCCTTTCTCTAGAATATGTAGATACGAATACTTTTATTAATGTCTGTATTTGTATCTCTTCTCTGTTACTTTATCTTATCTTTCATGCTTTGCTGCATATTGTAGAAAAAAAAAGTTAATCTTTCGAGTGGTACGTTTATCGAAATTTTTATTATGCTCAGTGTTCTGTAAAATATAGTTAAACAAACTTTTTCCTAGTTCTTATCATCCCGAAAATAATTCATAAACTTCTTCTATTTCCCATCTAATTCTTCATTTAACTCTTCTAAATCTGAAACTCTTCTGCTTCTTCAACATTAAATATAATAATTACACGCGTTTTTTAAATTATTAAAAATCGTAATTAATTTTCAAAACAACGATCAAAGAATCTTCAAAAATTGATCGATAAATGTCAACAACGATAATCAAGAATCAATCCTCACCTCGACAAAATTCAAATTTTCTCGAACAAGGGTTAAATACAAACCGACAAAACATCGAAACTACTTCAAACTCTCCTCACGTCCACCATTCAACCCCATGAAACCCAAACCCAATAGACGTCTCGCCCTTCGACCAATGAAATTGCACAGTCACAATATCCTCGAAGAATCGAAGAATATTCAAAGTTGTTTTGGCCTCAGTCTGGTTACTTTTTCTCGATTCTTTTCCAAAGAAATGCTCGATTTTCTCAGAGTGAAAAAAGAAAAAGAGAAAAAAGAAAGAAAGATACGGTGGAAAACTCATTGAGACTTAACGATGGTCGAGCATCATTTTTCGAGGAGGTGAAAGAGGTAGAGAAGTATGCGTGTCAGCCAGAACCGTTTCTCTCGGCGTTCCTCGTGCCTGATATCGAGCGATCGAGGCGTCGTGAATTTTTTAGATCGGCCCTTTCTGATGCTCACCAAGCGAAACGTGTTCGCCGGTTTATCTACGGCTGCCAGACACCGGTGTCACGGTGAATGCAATATTAAACGAACCCGCGTGATGCTGTTTCGCGAGTGAGGGTGAGATTCAGACGGCATTGGGGGCGGCGTTTCAAATCCTCCACTCTGCACGCGTGAAATTCCTCGACGCTGTTCTCTGTTTTCGACGAGTCGATGGTATCTTCCGTGCGTTTGTGTATTTCGTCTCTTCCTCTTGCGGTTTCCTTTTATTTTTTTTTTTTTTACGAAAGTCTTTTCCTTTTTTCGTTGGTGGATTGAAGGGATGAAGGTTTCGTTATTTCGAATAATTAGTTGGATGAAATTATTATATGTTACAATCGTTTGATGATTTTGTAGAATGAAAGTGGTATTAAGTATTATTTCGACGCGCGTTACGATGAATGAAAAATCTTGTTTAATAAAATAAGAAAAAAAAAGAGATTTATCACGTTTTACTCTTCCGAAAAATTCACGAGTAAAAGTATATTTGAAAACTTTTTAGTTATAAAAATAATTTTCTACGAAAAATAAATCGTAACACATCCTGCTTGTTCTAATTCTGATTTAAATAATTCTTATTAAAGTGAAATTTTTGTTTTATTTCGTATTCGTTACGTTATTTTATCCTAGATAATCGAACGTGATAACAAATAATTTTGAATTCTAGAAACTCTGGGGAACATGATGAATATTTTATTTGACATAGATAGCTGAGCTCTTGAATTCTTCGTGAGGAAATTTTATTCGATATTTATGTTGTTTGTAGATATTTGATGACATTTTTGTTGTCCCTATTGATCGAATAAACTTTCTTAATGCAATTTCTATCGTATCTAATTTTTTATAAACGATTCTATACACCAACCTTTATTTTAATAAATCAGTAATTTTCTACATTATATTTTGTAGATAAATATATTTCATAAAATTAATTTTTTTTAAATATGATATGCAAAACATATTACGAATAAATATCTAAAAAATTATTATAAATTTAAAAATAAGAGAATTATCCAAAAGAGAGTACAACTACAAAAAAAGTGTTAATATCTGATGAGAGAAGTGAAAAAAGAAGTGTAGTCAGTACTGGTCGATACTAGACGACTCTTCCCTATTTAAAAATTGTGGACACAGAAAGAAAATGGTTGTATGAGAATATTTTCAACGTACATTTAATAAGAATATTAGAAAAATATCAAGATTCATGCATATATGGAAAATTACATGATATTACTTATTCTTGTAACCAGTATTTTTCTTTTATTAATGCTATAAAACAATGAAAAATGAATCCTATCTTTTTTATGTTCTTTTACAGTCCATAATAGATGAATTTTCGTGTTTCACAGTCATCAACGTAGCCTGACTAAATCTATAATCAACGAAACGTATTTCCATTATGTAAATTAAACAAAGATAAAATCTATATTTCACAAAGAAAGAACAAATTTCGTAATAAATTTAAAATTTATAAAAGAATCAATGACTAAAACCGATGATTATCTGCTATAAATTTACCTCGTAAACGCAATAAAATGTCTACCTCAATATCTCTATCCTTTATCTTAAATAATTTTCCCTGTATTGAAATAAATATTTTATACTTGTGTATAAAATCTTCCAATTCTTTAATTGTCAATCAATTCACTTACACTACAAGCGAATTCTATTTTAACTAACCTAATAACTATAATTAATCCAATAT
Organism: Apis florea; assembly: GCF_048593485.1. Classification (NCBI taxonomy): domain Eukaryota; kingdom Metazoa; phylum Arthropoda; class Insecta; order Hymenoptera; family Apidae; genus Apis; species Apis florea. Next base: position 158,207 of record NW_028256688.1, on the reverse strand, counting down.
TTAATCTTAGATCGTACTGTTTACATTGCAAATAAACTAATTAACATTCTAACTAAGCTAAACACTTGAATATGCAAATATTTAACCATACCCCTTCTTCTTAGAAAACGATACGCCTATTCCTTAATGACACGTATTTTTTATAGACACAGCACGACGAGAAACGGATTCAATAAATGACGCGTCTTAATTTTCGAGTGTCCTATCGCTCAGAAGATGGAGAACGAAATGATTATAACGACGGTAATTCGATTTCACCGATACGACCGTCGCGCGTCGTATCACAACAAATGGAAAGTCGTTTGTACGCCGCGGCGTCGCGCGCTGTTTCCAAACACAACATTCGAAATAAAATCGAGCCGTCGAAGTGATTGAATTGATTTTGGAGGAGAGATGGAATTTGGAAAGGAATTTTATTTAATCGAACATTCGAGAATAAAAATTTATGTTTTTTAAACGATTTATTTCTTTTTTTCGTTTTATTTGATATAAAAAATCAAATAATTGATACGAATTAAATAAATAATTAATAAAAACATAATTATTATTTATTATATTATAATAAAAATTATTTTAATAATTATATTAGTAAAAAAATTATTATCAATTTGCCAAAAGCAGTGAAATAAAAATTGTTATTCTCGATTAATATTGTTCCATTTGTAAATAGCTTTTACGAAAATAATTTTTCAGAATTTTGTGACAAGATTATATGTATTTTTATATATAAAAAAAAAAAATACGAATGAATAATCAAATAAATAAAAAAGGTGAAATAAAATGGATTTATGAAATTCGAAGCATAAAATTAATATCCTTTCACGTAAATATTCCAAATAAATATTCCAAATAAATAAAATAAAAAAATAAAATAAACTTGTTTTATGAAATTCAATAAATATTTTTTGAATATTTCTAAATTTTAATAATTTTAAATAGATTGTTTTTATACAATAAATATGGTGATAATACGATATCACATTTTTGCATTTACAGACGGATAATTGACAAGGGATTGAAGAAGATGGACATAAAAGGACGAGTTGCCTTGGTGACGGGTGCCGCTTCCGGTATTGGTAAATCATGTGCCATAGAATTATTGAATGAAGGCGCGATGGTAAGTGAGAAATAAAAAGGAAAATCTTCAATTCACAGAACAATTTAAAACTCTCGCAAAAGGAATATTTTCTTAACTTCCGTTCAATCATAAAATATCGTTAATGAATGCAATTAGCGTGAAATTTGATTTAAGTGAAAACAACTGTGAAATAAAAATTTTGCAACGATAAATATCAACACTGAAAATTCAATTATTATTTGAAAAAAAAAAGAAACAATCGACAACAATATTTAAAGACCTCATGCAAAGAGAATATATTCAATTTTATAATGATTATCAGTTAAATTCATTGAGTTTCACTTATTTCATTAGAAAAACTTTTATTTTTGCTGCAAAATCCTAGGCAATCCATGAAACATGTTCTATTTTTCGCAGCACAATGTGCAATCTTTCGTTTCGAAGAAGTTATTTATTCTTCGTGATCATGAATGAAAATATACTACTTTCGAGGCCAAAATTGAAACGTTCTATTCTTCGTAGTCAGAAAAAGTAGATTGATCTTCTAGCAAGAGAAACGAGACATGCTATTTTTCATAACGATATTCATTTATAGGAATATGAGAGGCAATGAAATCTTTATAGTGCTATTTTCATTAAGGAAAGTGACGTTGATACGGGTTTACCCCATGGTACGTAGTACCTATAAAAAGCGGGTATTAATAGAGCGCTAAGGAGAGCCACAAGAGGCGTTTACTTATATGCATTTCGCGAAATCTCCTTAAGGATATAACCTTGACTTAGTATGTATATCGTTCCATGAATATTCCAAGACTCTTTTGCTCAAAAATATCTCGCTTATATTTAGATTTCCTTCCCATCCGAGAAGAAGAAGTTTTATCTTGCTTTCTGACCGACTTCCACGGAATAACAATTTTTCATAACTACAACCACTCGTTTATCGTGCATAAACGCATGCACAAATGATTGTATCGATTCATCGAGTAAATTTGTATTTTTGTAATGTTAGAAAAAAAATTGAAGGAATTATTTGATATACTTATTACGATATTTTATCAAATTTCGATTTGTATCGTTTCTACCGTTTAACGACATTGAATATTAATTATTTTGCAATTATTTTTTTTTATATAGGTTTCTATATGCGATATAAATGCAGAAGATGGTGAAAAATTAGCGGAAACATTGTCCACGGAGTACGGAAAAGATCGTGTAATCTTTTGTCAATGCGATGTCACAGACTACGCGCAATTCGAGGGTAAAAATTCTGATTATGAGTATTAATATAAATATGAATACAAATAATAAAATACATTGTTAACTATGAATTTTCTTGCACGAAATTTAGAAATATTTCAAATAGAAATATAGATCTTTACTTTTAAATGATCATGTGACAAATTTAATTTCATTTTGCTTCATTCTCTCTCTCTCTCTCTCTCTCTCTCTCTCTCTCTCTCTCTCTCTCTCTCTCCTTGTATCTCTCTCTACTTCTTCTATTCCATATTTATAATATTGCATAATGTATCTGCGTAACAATAAATTTTATTGTAATTTAATCTTAAATTTTTAATCAAATCTCTGACGAATAATCTAATTCGTAGAATCGTTTCAAACGACGTTCGAGACATTTGGCCACATCGATATCGTTGTTAATAACGCTGGTATAATGAACGATCGGTTTTGGGAATTAGAAGTCGACATCAACGTTGTGAGTATATTTATATCCAACACCTTTATGACTTCATCGTTTTACTACTACTTTTTCTTTTAATTTTCTGTTTTATCTGCACGAGGTCTTTGTTGAAATTATTGCAGAATGGCGTGATTCGTGGAACTATGCTCGCTCAGCGATTTATGGGGACGGATAGGGGTGGCCAGGGTGGAATAGTGGTTAATATTGGAAGCAGCATCAGCATCAACCCTTACACCAGTGTTCCAATTTACTCTGCCACCAAGGCGGCAATCGTCCACTTCACCAGAGCGTTTGGGGTAAATCAATTTTTTAAATTAAAATTTTCTTTGCCTTCACATCTTCACTTAAATATTGAAACGAATAAACAGAAAGATTAATACTTGTATTAAAAATATATAATAAATTATATAAATTTACTTTATTATGTATTTCATAATATAATTTTCGTGATAATGTCTTACATAATTCGTCTTTTATTTTTTCATTAATTTTAACAATGCACGTTTCCTCAATTTAATTTTGAAAAACATTTTGTTTCGAGACTGTTATTTATATAAATAATAATTATAGGAATTAAATATAGAATCATGTATTGTTATCGTAGCACCAATATCACGTGGATTTAACCGGTGTAAAGGTGATGGCATTGTGCCCAAGTGCGACAGATAGCAAAATATTAGGAGATGTCAGTAAACAGTTGCTCTCACCTCGGTATGTAGACGCCTGGCTTCGTGACACAGCTAGTTCTGTTCCTCAAAGGTAAGAAATTAATTTTTAAATAATAATTACAAGCTTCTGTGTCATTTTTATTACTTTAATAGATGAATATTCCATTATACGCCTATATATGTGCAATTTATTATTGTTGCTTCATGAAATAAACAAATATTTTTATGATAATGATTAGTTGAAGTTTAATAATCTTCATATTCATTTTTCAAAATTTTAATTATTGAATTATTTATTGAATTTAAATATGATAATGTCATTAAACTTTTTTTTATTTTCAATGTTTATATTTATTATGCATAAAGAGGTTGCATACTATAAATATGCATATCGATCGATATAATATTCACTCTCTTAGGCTCATATATAATGATATTAAATTATTTTATTCACTATTGTTCTATTTACATTCTATTAAAATATACAGGGTGTAAATAGTATTTGTGGAACACCTTCGATTCGATTAAAGAGAAAAGCAGATACAAAAGTTGATATATAAAAATTTCAGTTAAAATTTATTTATTAATATTTATAAACAATCGAACTTTACTAAGATCGCTCTATCTTCTCTTCTCGCTTTATTTAATTAAATTGTTTACTACTTAATAAGTAAGCTTCAATCAACATTTTTATATTCGCACTTTATTGTTAATTATATTATTCCATTATCATTGTGGCGACTATTAGTACATTTAAATGCACAATATAAGTATATCATTATTAACTATTTCATCAATAATTTATTAACTCCACCATTATTATTTTACTCTTCTAATATTCGAATTTTTTCTCTAAATAAAAGTTATTTCGAGGCAATTATTCATCTACAATTTTCCAGAGCGGAACACGTGGCCAAGGCGTTGATCCAGATCCTGAACACAGACAAAAGTGGAAGCGTTTGGCTGGTTGAAAAAAGCCAACCACCTCACGAGATCACATTCCCAAAGATCTAAAAATCTTAACTGCCATCATTCGCGTGGATCCTTTCTCGCTTCAATACGAATAACCTACTACTATAATCACGACGCCATAACGAGATTTTATTAATATTAAAAATCTAATAGAAAGATCACGCTCTCTCTCCTTCTCGATCTTCTTAATCGAAATTTCGAAAAATTTCACTCGTTCCGAAACTTATCTTGAAAATTATCAAACATGCCCTTGAAGGGAGGGATGGATCAATATCTGAGGCGTGTAAAGATGTGCGGGATCAAGAACGCGAATATAGATGTAAGGGAGAATAAATCGCATTACCAAAGATTACGAAAGGCAGTTTGTATGGTGAAATCGTTTCTTTGTATGTTGTTATCCGTTCGTGTTAGATTTAGAAAGAATAGCGCTCGTTCTTATAACATGATAATTTAATTAATGGATTACGGATCGTTCCTATTTTCCATCGAGTCATTGAAACGATCTCGAAGAAGGTGTTCTCGATGAGTGGCGCTTATACGTGATTAAAAGGGTGAAAGAGAGAGAGAAAGAGAGAGAGAGAGAGAGAGAGAAAATACTCGATGGAAATTGGTGAGTTGAAAGATCAATGGAGAGAAATCGTTTGGGATAATTGGAATAATCGTAAAAAATCGAAAATCGATTTTCGAAAATCGATGGGGATTGAAAGAATCGACAACTTTGTGTAAAATATTTCCACGACACTTTTCACATTTGTTGATAACAAGTGATTTTGCACGACGAAACAGATTTGTAAGAGATCTTTTTTAAATAATTGTAAAATCGAAGATCTTAGATAGATCTTGTACAATGGTAGCGGTAAGGAAGGTGTACGGTGAATTTTTCACGCATTTTCTCAATCTTCGAAACAAAATGGTCTCCTGTTTTTAATTTTTTTTACTAATACACGATTGTTTTTATTTGTAAAATTATAGTATGTTAGATATTTTACTTTCAATATTTCACCGAATGTTTCGGATTGAACTTTGTTCGATACTTGTAAAATTGATCAATCAATAGTATTGTATTGACGATCATTGATCGAAAATAATGAAGTGGTAAAATTGTGTACAAAATACATGTAATTTAATCCACAAAAGGATTTCAGTGAAAAAAGAAATCGAACAAGGTTTTAATCTCTGGAAAAACTCAGAAAGTTCTCGGTTAACGAAACCGTTTGTTCAAAATGTATGAGCATTCTTCAATTAGGCTTGTAGTGATAAGTAATAAGGCAAAAAAAAAAAAAAAAAAAAAAAAACGATAAGATTCCAAGCAAATAATTAATCCTTTATAGCGATCCAACAATTTGTAACGCGATTTGAAACGTAAGATTTTTTTTGTACGATTATTAAAATCTATAAAAAGATTTACTTCGATTTAGACTGTCCAATTCGCAATATGGATGCAAGCAATCATTTGGATATATATATATATATATACACATATATATTAGTAACGAATATCGATTAGATATCAATTTCAAAATTAAATCTCTGAACAACTTTTGTAAATTTTCTACACTCTTTTTTAACTATAACACGATCGATGCGTAAGATATTTTGGAAACGACATTCAGTCCGTTAATAAAATAAATATCTTAATTGTTCCGAAAATATATCAAAAAAAAAAAAAAAAAAAACCGGAAAAAAATGCATTCCATCCATAAGATAAAAGTTTTCTACATATTTACAGAAACAAATCGATAATCATAAGAGGACATATTTACTCGAGAACGAATTTATCCAATTCATTATGACTTCATCGTTCATCGTTCGACGAACGCAAATGAAACATCCATGAATCAAAATATAAATGCACAAATTGTTTCGTGATCGTTCGTAAAGACACTGAGAAAAGGACATTCTTTCATTTTCAAATCGAATATACAACGAAGAGAGGAAAAATGATCGAAGAAAGGAAATCAAAAGAATTATCGAAGTTTGAAAGATCGAAACAATTTGTTCAAGGTCACAAGTTATAATCGTAATTTTTATACGAACTTTTAAACTTGAGAACGACCAACGGGAGAAAAATGAAGAAAACATAGATTTAGATATGCGAAATCGAGGCCTAAAACTCTTCGATGCACGAGTTATAATTATTATACATTTTAATCGTCCATTCTTCGATCGAACGTTCTTTAATCTCTCGAATCCGTTTCTTTTTTTGGAACAGAAATTAAGAATTTTAATTTATAGGAACTATGAATCGATATATTATATGTAAATTAATATTTATTACAATTAAAATAATATGATGAAAATATACTTGGTATACTTTTAATAAAATTATAATTAGACTCGTAGAGTTAACATACTAGTCAAAATGGCGAATTTCGCATTTTTAAATGAATATTATTAGCCTTTATTTAAATATAAATAAAAATATAATTACACATGTATATTTATTCATTTTCATCATGCTATATTAATTTCCATGTTTTTCAAAATGAAATATTTAGATAAGAGGTCTCTAGTTTTAATGTAAATTAAGTGTAATGGTTAATAGATTTTTCGAAAGATTATAATCGTTCCTCGAACAATGTTACGATCTGAACAGAGAGGATTTAAAGGACTTCCGGATCGAAGAACAATCGCACATTCGAATATAACATTGCGTAATCTTAATCGACAGCACTGTCGATAGCTAGTGGAAATTGTTGGTTTTGTTATGATTTGCTCGGAATGTATGTTGCAAGCCTAGCCAATAAAATGCATAGCTTTTTTTACAAAAAATTGAGAAAAAAAAAAAAATGAAGAAAAGTGTATTACCTTAATTTAACATTATTCTTTGACATTTCATTCTCCACTCTGTGTGGAGAATCTTTTTAATTAAGATATTGAATTATTTATTGAAATGTATTGCTAAATATTTAATGTTTTTTTTATTTTATTATCGTCTTGGAATTAAAATAAATTTGATCTCTGGTTTTTAATTTCAATGCTAATATTTCTTTTTTTTTTTTTAATATTGATTTTAATTATTATTTTACATATTTTATTAATTATTAGCATATCGTTATGGCAATGTAATTCAACCAATGTGATATTATGAACAAGCGAATATATTCTTTATGAATTGATAGAAAAACGAATGTCAACACGTGACGTTGACAAATGCAAAATGTAACTATCCAACTTTCGGTCAAAATTATTTCTAAATTCCCTGTTTATTCATTTAATGTTGCATTTGCCGTTCATTTCCGTTTATTATTACTTTTTTTCTTTCTTGTGTACATACTTTATTACTTTATATTCAAAAATTTATAATATTAATCACAAGGAAAGATTATATTTTCAAGCAGCATGCTATCACGGTATTTAACCTTACTTTCCTTCAAACTCCTCGATAAGAATCCAAGGTAATATGATACTTTCGTTGCGTCTTTTTTTATTTTCCGAAGAGACGTATTTAATTCTACGTTAGTTTTCCATTTAATCACAAAGGTTTTGTTCTGTTCTGTCATTTCAGTAGCCTGTGGAAATGTAAACGGTGTCAATTTCATGTTAGTGTGGCGCGTCAGAAAAAGAAAAAGAGCAAAGATGGTCCGAAGATAATAATACCTGGCAACTGGTGAATCTATCTATTTTCTATAAAAAGATAAATTATTTTTTTTTTGGTAAAAAAATATCATTAATGTTTAATGTTAAATAGATAATATTGATTTTTTTAAGAAATTTTTTAAGAAATTTCAGAAATTTATCACCTATTATTTATTGAGAATAAAATATTTTTTGTCTAAAATTATAATCAAATAATAAATGAAACTTTTATCACTTACTTTCGTATCATTTTTTTTTTTTTTTTAAATTTCAATTTTAGTGCCGAGTTGTCTAAACCAATTCTCGAGCCTATGTGTAAAAACGCTATAGTACTTGGAGGATCTAACGGCTTTGGTTTTGCAGCGGCTGATCATCTCTTGGTCAAAGGAGCACGTGTTGGTGTTATCTGTTAATATAAATTATCTTATTTTAGAATGATTTGATTATAATTATTTATATGAAAAAATTATATGGTAAAATTATGAATGAATTTAAATTACGTTGAATTAATTTAATAAATGAAGAAGAAATATCGTGAGTTTCATGTACAGAGTGTTAATATATTCACACTTTTGGAAAATCAATTTTAGAATGACACAAACAAACATAAAAGTTGATATATAAAAATTTTGGCTTGTTTATTAATTAATTGTAAGCAATTTGCGTTACATGAAACAAAATGAAGATAGAGCAAATCAACAGAACAATTTCAATCCATCTTTTCATTCAATGCAAATTTCAATTGCTTATAATTCAATAATAAATAATAAATAAGATTTTTATATATCAAATTTTGTGTTCATTTCGACATATAGAATTCTGCAAAGATATCTTACGAATATATTGACACCTTATTAATAATATAAAGCAAGAAATTGATATAATCTTTCGATCGATATAGACTGTCGTAATAGCTGACCATGATCCTGAAGAAGGGAAAATGGCAGCCAGAAGATTGTGCAGTTTTCATGGAAAAAATCGCTCATACTACGCTCATTATAATATAATGAGTGATTGTCATAGTCACAGTGAGTTAATAACGATAGTGTAATAGAGAATTTAATTTATACGAACAAGTTAATGCTCGTATTCAAATTTCGAGATGAAGTTTATTAAATTTTAAAAGAAAAAGGAATAATAAAATTTGATTTTCGAAACTCGAACACATCTTATTATTTTGTTATCTCGAAAAAAAAAAAAAAGATTAAATTTAAATTTAATAAATCTATTGAAATCGTGGATTCTTTTTCAAAAGCATGTAAAAAAAGGATAATGAAGAATAAAAATATACTATCATCATAATGATATTATCAATAGAGAAAATGTTATAATAAAATTATCTCATAACATTAACATGTTCGAATAAATAGAGACTTGTATTATTAATAAAAAAAAAAATTCTTCTATCTATTGGTTTTTCATTTCATGTAATTAAAATATAATAAAATTGCTTCTGTTCGATGTATTCAATTTTCAGGTAGTTTACATGATGCTCTTTGCAAACTCAAAGTGATTCATATTATTTTTAACAATATTGATAAAGAAAAGCCATCGAATCCGAAGATCGAAGAAGTAATAAATGAGATAATTAATTACAGATCATATATTATATATTTAAATTTCATATAATATAATATAATTCGTTATTTATAAAAAAAAAATTATATAATATATTATTATTAAATCAATTAATGTTAACATAATCTTTTCTGGATAATTAATTGCTGAAATTACTTCGTAAATCAATCTTCGTAAAGATAAAAATAATTTAATTGTAAAAATTTACAGAACACTATACACAAAACGATTCGAATAGGCTTGGAACTTTTAGGGAAGGAAAATGGCGGCTCTGGCGGAATAATAATAAACTGTGCGAGTATTTTCGGTTTCTTGGGATGGCCACAAGATCCATTCCCAATTTATTGCAACAAAGAACCAGCTATAGAAGTTACCCGACATTTCGCGGTATATTGTTCAAATTAATCCTAATAAATTAAATTATTTAAACGTTAAGTATTAAATAAAAAACATTTTTTCGTTAATAAAGAAAAAGTATAACGTAGAAACAACCGGAGTTCGTTTAGTGGCACTTTGTCCAACGAATAAATACTTTCGCGACATAGGATTGCCAATTTTTCCAGACCCTCTTCCAAACAAAACTAACGAATTGCCAACTTGTGTTCCGCATTCGTAAGTCATTGTTTATTAACTTATAATTTAATTTATGAGTTATACACGTAATAAATTTAAGATAACGTAAATGGCATTAATAATATGGTTGTCAGGAAAACCGTAAAGTGTAATGAAAATGTAAAAGTAATTTATATGTTATTGATGATTGTTCAAACAGTAAAAGTGAAAGAATAGCTAATTTTATATATGACAAATTCATTAATAAAAATTCATTAAATCATCAAATAAAAAATTCTGCCAATTTAAAAAAATTTAATTTATGATTCTTAATTTTTAGAATAGAAAGAAAAATTAAATTAACTTAACTTGCGTATGTGTGCAGGAAGTATCACATAGGAACAGCTTTAAGTCATGTATTAGCGTGGGCAAAGAACGGAAGTGCGTGGTTGGTCGAACCTGCAATCAGCGTCAATCAAATTCCTCAATTACTTCATTTTCCGGAGAAGGAAGGCGAACAAGTTGACCCCAAAGTCTATGAAACACAAGTAAAATTAATAGATTAGAAAATTAATAGATCTAGATCCCATAAGAAATTTTAGTTTTTTTAAATAATTTTATCAAACATTATATGTATATATATATATATTGCCAAAATATTTGTTTTAATATTATTATTCTATATTACATGTAATATTATTATCATGATTTTAATCAATGAATTAGATCTGATGAACTGATTAATAAATTCTTCTTATGTAACGAAATATGAAAAATTATGAAAATAATGTAAAGAAATTTTATGACAATTTTAGTATTGTACTGTGAAGATTGACCCACCCTGTGCCAAAGCTAAAGTATGTACACCCACGAAAGAAGAAATGTGTATAAAGAAAGAAGATAAAGATAAAAAAAAAAAGAAAAAGAAAGAAAAGAAATGAATGATCCCTTTCTACAACGTAGAATTATATAATTTATTAATTTATCAAATCAATTGCAAAAATCAAACATGTCCTGTTAAGTACAATGTATAAAAATATTTTTTGTCAATATTCTATAATCATACGTGTATATGTTTATAATTGTAAATACTTCAACAGAAATAAAAAGGAATAAATAATGTTTAACATATTTCAATTATTTAGAAATTTAATGAAATATTAATTTTTTAACGTAAAAACAGATACATTATATTATTTCAACGCGTTTAAAATGTTAAATATGATATTATTCAATTGATACTATATTTGTCTATGATCGCGCGTTAAAAATAAATAGTGACAAGGAGAGCAAATAGTGAGTGAAGGATAGAAATTAGAAATTAAAAACAGAACAACTATCGCCATCTCTGGAGTATTTAAAGAAATAAAAATATATAAGGAAAATAAATAAAAATTGAACAACTAACGCCATCTCTTGAATACCTACAGAAATAAATATAAGAAAAATAAGTAAAAATTGAACAACTAACGCCATCTCTTGAATACCTAAAGAAATAAATATAAGAAAAATAAGTAAAAATTGAACAACTAACGCCATCTCTGGAATACCTAAAGAAATAAATATAAGAAAAATAAGTAAAAATTGAACAACTAGCGCCATCTCTGGAATACCTAATGAAATAAATATAAGAAAAATAAATAAAAATTGAACAACTAGCGCCATCTCTCGAATATCTAAAGAAATAAAAATAAGGAAAGCAAATAATTAGAAAAAGATAAAAGAAAAAAAATAATCATCTTTAATACCAAATATATTTTTAAAAATACTTAAAAGATGGCGCTAATAGTCAGTTCATATTCTTTTTTACTATTTTTTTTTCATTTATTACTATTTATTTACTATTATTTACTATTTATTTGTTTCATTTAAAGCATTTTAGAGATGACGCTGTTTTTTCAATTTTTATCACAGATTAAATATAAGTATAAGATTAATTAATTTTTGAACTTTAGAATTTGATTATCATACCGATTTTAAAATTTCATATTGATTTTAGCATAACTTTTACATAAAATTTATAAAATTTCTTATTATAATAAAGATGACTGTTTTCAATGCAATGAAATAATTTCAAGTAACATTCTTTTTTTCGTCCCTAAACATTGTATCTATTTTTTATTTCTGTCCCATTTCAGATTTATTTCCAGATAAAATATTAATTTCTCGTAATCTACATTTAGTTATATTTTAATTTATATTTGAATAAATAATAAATAAATAAATAAATAAATAATAAATAAAAATAAAAATAATAAATAAAATGAATAAAACAAGTAATTGAGATAATACGTGTATTACGTATATCAATTATCGTAAAAAAAATCACGGCAAAATAATAGTCGATAAAATCGTTTTAACAGACACATAGTAAACATAGCTATTAAATTCTTAAGTGTAATTATAATAAAGCGTATATAACGTTTATCAGATATATTTATGCTATAAATAGCGACATTAATTATAAAGATTTCGTGAACGAAAATCATTTCATAGCTAAAAATTTTAAAAAATATTTTCTTTACATTTTCTTTTTTTAATTTTTGCAGATATTCTTATATATTATTTTAGATTAATACCAAAAAAAAAAAAAATGTGATTTTCAATCAATTTGATTATTATATATTTATCATTCATTAATTATGCGTTGTATTTTCAAAATAGAGAAATTTTTACAAAACTTTTAAATCCATAAATAATCCATAAATTTCCACAACATTCGAAATAATATATTTCCAATTAATTTCGAATATTCGAATATTATTCAATATCTCTTCCATGATGTTACACCTACTTTAACTTGTTGTTCAAAGTTCTTTCAATTTGTCAATCCCCCCTATTCCAAAAATGTTCATCCGAATTGTAAAAAAAAAAGGACGAAAAGATGACGAATGTAATGTTGACGAGTCACGAAAAAAAAAAAAAGGAACGAAAAATTATCATTTCTACAATATTTCTACCGGACGCAACTAACGCGCCAATTAAATCAACGGGCCCAACCCGTTTCCTTCGCAATTCTATCCCTCTCGCCTCCATCCTCCTCCGTTCTTCCATCCTCTTCCAATCAGACAAAATTACCTGTCTGTCGCCACGTGGACAGCAGAGATCTGAAACGCGGCACGGTAACTCAATAAATCCATATAAACATCAATGCCAACGATACCAACGTGCCACCTCGCGCCCAACTTTCCATCGATCGGCGTAAATTCGATCCTGTTTACGGCGGTCACGTTATCCCATCGGATTATCCGCGGGAGACATTCAATCTCGTACGATTGATTCCCGATTTCTCGTGTTTCACCTTCGCCTCCGTGTCGCCGTGGAGGCCCCCGCTCGTGGGATATATTCGCGAGGCGAGGCTTCGCGCGTGCACGCCACGAAAACCACCGTTCTTATCCAGCTGGAAGAAATAAAAACAGGGCCGCCATCCCATTTCTTTTCCTGCGATCGATCATGAGCATCGAGGGTAAGATCGCGATCGTAACCGGTGGAGCGAACGGGATTGGCTTCTGCACAGCTCGTAAGCTGCTTCGAAATGGGGCGAAGGTTTGGAAATTTGGAATATTAATTTGCTTAAATTTGATGATCTTGCGATGGTTATTTGTAATAAAAAAAAGAAAAGAAAGAAAATATTTTATATTTTCAAAGTTGGATGAAGTATATATATAAGTATTGTTTGTTATTATTTGTTGCGATAGAAAATTACTGTTGAATTGATCTTTTTCTCGTAATCAATTTGCGATTTAATTATTATTTGTATATGTTCAGTTTCGTTTATGTGTTTCAGGCGGTGGCTCTGTTGGATTTAAGCGATTCTGGTGGCGAGAGCGCAGCCGCAGATTTGAACAATGAGTTTGGAAAAGAGAGAGCTATTTTTATTGCCTGTGATGTGTCAAAGAACGAGGAATTTCAAGGTAATTAAAGATTATAAAATAGATATATAAAAATATGGAAAGATCGTGTTACGTATGATGTTTCCTTGATCTGTTGATCTTTTTGTATCAGTTGAAAAAAAGATCAGAAGAAAAGAAGATTTATTTATTCAAGATAGATATAAATAAATTGCTGTCAAAAAACTTTTGACTTAGATTATTCTAATAAATCTTTTTTATCTTTGTATTTTTGCGTTAATACATTTCTGAATAATATTAGATTTTTTGACAAATATTTTAATTTCTACTAATGTAAACTAAACATTAAAATAATTAAACTATAATTAAAATAGCAATTTTTTAAAAATTAAGTTTTGATTTCTTCTTAGATTTATGAAATAACAGGTTTAAACAGTTTAAGCCATTAAAAATTATTTGCTAATTTAATAATACTCTGTTTCATTTCTATTTTAGACCAATTTATTTCTTTTTCATTTTTTCTTCATTTTTATTCCTTTCTTTTCTTTTAGTATTATTTTCTACTTACACAACGACCTATTTGTTTTTATAACATAAGATAATTTATTTAGTTTGATTAGATAAATTATGTATAAATTAACATCTTTCTAATTTTCTTTTCTTTTTTATCTTGATCAAATGATACTATTTTATTATTCTCATTCATCATGATATTCATATTTCATAATTATCATTGTTGTTTAATTTTTATTTTATATATTTTATATATATTATTTTTATATATATTTTTGTATATATTGATCAACAAATTTTCTTATCTTTTTTATATATCATGTTTACAATAGTATTAAAGTATTGCCATAATAAGAATATATAATATATTTATTAAAGAAAAATAAAAAATATTTGATAAAGAGAGTCAAATAAAATGATAAAAATTCTAATTTATATATATATAATGAAATATGAATTTCTAGAATTTCTAGAAAATCCAAAATATTTAATAAGTAATTATTATATTTTATTGCATATTCTATATTGCGATCCAATTATATATGAAACATTGATAACATATCAACAAATATTTAAAAATTTTTTTGTATGTTTTCTCAAAGCATGATAATAACATTGCATAATTAATATTTTTTTAAATACTATATCTAATATTTGAAAATTCTGCTAATCAAATATTTAATTTGTATTTATCTATTTAAACGCTGAAATGTCTTTATTTTATTATTTCAAATAATTTAATATTATTTAATTAAATATCAACTATAATGATATAATAAAAACATTATGTACAGAATCGTTCAAGAAAGTTATTGATACGTATGAAACTTTAAACATTCTCGTAAACATCGCGGGTATTATGGACGATGCAGATTGGGAAATTATGGTCGATGTTAACTACGTAAGTAATCCGATATTTCTCTAATATTAAAATATGAATATAGAAATATAAGAATTGCGTGTGAAATTTTTATATATCAATCGAAAATTATTGTAAATCTTAAAAATAATTCTTTACTTTTTCCGAGAAAAATCAAAGAACTGTCAATTTATGAATTTAATAACAATATGGTTCAATGTTAATATTTTAGAATAGTGAACCTATCGTTATTGTACTTTACATTATTCAAAATTATTTATTCAAAAATGTGAAAAATTTACCAATTGTTTTCTATTGGTAGAAAGGTATCGTTTATGGGACTATCTTAGGCTTGCACACAATGGGAAAGTATAAGGGTGGCAACGGTGGTATTATCGTGAACATGTCCTCTGTAGCTGGTCTCGAAGGTATCCCTATAGCGCCTATTTATGGGGGAACACAGTACGCCATTGTTGGATTCACTCAATCGTTGAAGGTAAAGAAATGAAATGAAAATTCTATCTATTCGTATGAAAATAAATTTTTGAAAACAATTCTTGGGAAAAGTTGGAATTTTGAATTTTATATTAAGACGATAAGAATTTAATATATGCAATTTATCTTAGAAATATTTAAATTATATAAAAATTAAGGAAAAATTTTAAAAAATTTGTATGATGGACACTACACAATTTTAGATATTGTCTTAATAGAATGAAAAAATATTTTCTATTTACTATAAAGTATTTCAGAATTGAATAGTTAAAATTTAATCTTAAAAGTAAAAAAAAAAAAAATAAATATTTTTTTTTTCTTTTCAAGATATAAACACTTTTCAAAGAAAAACAGTATGTCATCGAAATTTAGTTATCTATTTTTAAAATACTTTATATAAATTTAAAAATTTTATCTTGAAATATTAAAATAGTTCTTTTTAAAAATAACCAAAGCATTATTACGAAAAAACTGGCATCCGCATGTTGACGATATGTCCTGGATTGACAACCACAGCTATGGCTGCCAGATTCATGTCCACCAAAGAACATGCTATGGATCTTCTCGACGAAGAAACAGCGGCTATGGCGATGGTCACTATGCAAAAACAACCGTAAATAATTTTTTCCATTAGAATTAAAAGAAGAAATTTTTCTTAAAAAATAAATATTAAAAATGTATTTATGTTAATTGTTAATTAATATTTTCATTTAAAATATGATAATTAATATCGTACTATTTTTAAAATAATTGAAATGTAAAAAAAAAAAAAAAGGAAATATTCAAAGATATTGATATTAAAAATCGCATATTAAATTAATGTTCCTAATAAGTTCGTGATAATATATAACAGTTAATATTCATTCATAAAATCTTGATTCATAAGTGTTAGTTTAAATATTATCAATTTTATTTAAATATAATTTAAAAATATAATATTTGTTAACAGGCCGGAACATGTGGCAAGTGCTATTATCCAGTTAATCGAACAGGGGGCAAATGGCGCAATATTCGTTATCGAAAATAATCAACCTCCCTATGCGGTCGAATTCCCTAGTTATACCGCTTTAAAAGTCTCTATATAAATGAAACCAGAGATGAATGATCTGGTCTAAACAATTATCAATTTATTATCAATTTATATTAATTATTAATTGATAATTTATAACTTACATATTATACACATATTAATTTATTATTTGTGAAAGATTCGAATCAATATTAAATGATTATTTAATATTTATTAAAAATTCATAAAAAACTATTCATTTTTAATTGAAAATTATAACTAAATTGATAATTCATAATTAATCAATCCTCTCAAAGGAGTATTAGGTTTTTTGCGATTGAAAATATTTTATATTCAATATGACTTATATTATAATTCAATATTAATTATATTCAATAACTGAAAATTTATTGTATCATAATAAAATAAAATAAATCGATCGAATTGCTTTATTTTATCGAATTCAAAAAATATATTCAGAAGGTCAATCGAATACTCCAAAATAAATTGTTTTCGATTAGAAATTTCAATCGAATTTTTAATTTATGATAAGATAATTATATTGCTGATATTGCAAATATATATGAAAAAAATCACATGATATAAGTGAAAAATATACAAATATATAAAATATATATAATTATGTTTTTCTAATATATAAAATTAAATATATAAATATATTAATATATAATACAATACAATAAAAATTATTAAAAATAACAAATACTAATTATATGTCATATTAAATATTAAATATAATATATTAAATATCAAAATATTAAATAACAACCACTACTAATATGTAGTGTATTGTATTATAATAATTTACAATAAATAATAATATATAATGTGATTTATATTTAGCATTAATATTATTATTAATATATATTTAATATATACATTTATCGATAATTCTATTGGAATACATACATATGTAAATTTTTTTTTACATAAATAAAGATAAATATAATTTTAAAGAAAAAATTTTCTTTGCATAAACAATTTATCCATTTTAAAGATAATGGCATTCATTATATAACGAAAATTATAAGTATGATGAATAATAATTACGTATGATATAATTATATGTAATTATAATATAATATTATAATATAATAATATTATAGTTATATATTATAATTTTACAAAGATTCATAATAATCATAATTATTATATATAATAATATAGAATCTTTGAAAATGTATTATTCTATTAGTCTCAAAAGGATTGAAATGTTAATCTTTCCTCCAATCCTTTAATCCTTTATTAATTTAATATTTTTAAAAATATTGAAAAAATATTGATGATAATCGATCTAATATATTATTAAACCTTAAGCTAAATCATCAAAATATTATAAAATGTGTTTATAATCATATATAACCTATTTAAACAAAATAAGCAAAATATAATTTATATTTAATATATAATTTGTCTATATTTAATTCATATTTGGTAATATTTGATAATTTTTTTTGTATCTAATGATTGCAAAAAAAAAAAATAATTACAAAAATATTGATAAATGAAATATATGCAATGTATTAAATGTAAAATGGAATATAAGATTAAAAAGATGAAGAAGAAAAAAATTTATAAAATAATAAGCTATATTTTTAATAATTTATTTTATCGCTTATTCATTTATCAATTATTCGATATACATTTTTAACAAATTGTATACATTTATAGATATGTATTAATTTTTTCCATCGCTAAAATTGTTTAAAAAGAAATCTTGTTTTATATCACATGATATGTACTTAAGTACATATATAGATAAATTATCTGCTATAAACATATATTTAATTTAATGTATATATATAGCGACAATTCATTTCTTAAAATAATAAGTTATATTTTTAATCATTTATTTTACCGCTTATTCATTTATCAATTATTTGATATATATTTTTAACAAATTGTATCCATCTATAAATATGTATTAATTGTTTCCATTTCGTTAAAACTATTTGAAAAGAAATCTTGTTTTGTATCACGTGACAATGATACGTATTCATGTATATGTAGAGATAAATATCTGCTATATATTTAATTTAACGTACGTATATAGACGATTCATTTTCTTGTCAGGAACGATACTGTTCACATTTACCAATTATTTGAAATAAATTTATACTAAACTTCAAGTTATAAATTCAAACTTGGTGAGTGGATGAAATAACTGTTATTTTTTTTTTTTTTTTTTTTGGAATTTTGAGTCATTTTTTTTTTTCTAATTCAAAGGTTAAATCATTAATCAATTTCTAAAGATTTTGATTCGGTTTTATACACGTTTGATAACATGCAATAATAATAACAATTTTAATAAAAGAAAATTCGATTTGATTAACAAAATATTATAAAAATTAAAATTTATTCGTGTATAAAATTTTACTGTACGAAAAAAAATTTTTTTTATAGATCATGACAGACAATATCAAGAATAAAACAGCTTTGATCACCGGTGGAACTCTTGGACTTGGTTTAATCTATGCTAAAAGATTGTTAGAAAATGGAGCAAAGGTTAATTATTTTCAAAAAAATCAGAAAATATATTTTTTTCGCAAATAAATTGTGTTTCATTAATTGTTAAAACCATTGGTGTAATTTTTAGTGCGTTGCTCTTCTCGATTTGAGCTCTTCTCCTGGTCAACAATCAGTAAATAATTTGGAAAAAGAATTTGGAAAGGGCAAGGCGGTATTCTATGTTTGCGACGTCACCAAGATTAACGAATTCGAAGGTATTTTAATTAATTTTAATTTTGTTTTAATTAATTCTCTTGTTTTAATTTTCATTCTTTCAAATTTTTCTTTTTTTTTAATAAAAAAATTATACTATATATTTACGAAAATTTTTCATTTTTGAAATAAATAAAAAAATCGATACGTGAAAATATCCATTGAAATTTATTTTATTACCTAATTATAAACGATTTAATTTTGCAATGAAGATAAAGTGAAACAGCAGTAAGATTCATCTTTAATAGAATAGGACTAACTAACTAGAATATTAATATAGTATTACGCAGAACATAATACATTAATATTCTAAACGATTCTAAGTATTAATATATTCAATCTGTGTTTCACATTCTCAAGAGTTCTTAATACAAATGAAAGTAATATAAAATTAGAAATTATAGAATAGATTAGAAATGATGAAAAAAATTTTACATTTTACATATATTTTATTTACTGATTCATTAAAAATTATATTTTTGTAGCGGTGTTTAAAAAAGCTGCGAGCGATTTGAATGGCTTAGATATTGTCATTAACAATGCTGGTATATACTATGACAAAAAATGGGAGCAAACTATGCTTATAAATGTCGTAAGTAAAATATACTTTACAAAAAGAAAGATTATTTTAATTTGCTTTATAAATTTTCACGTAATACAGAAGTTTGATTTAAATATACATATTTGCTTTTTAAAAGAAATGAATCTAATTGACCTATCATTTTTATAGATTTGATATTTCTATAATGTTGACGAATATGAATATAGTCTACTAATGAAATTATTTCATTATCAATTTTTTTTTTTTTTTTAATTTTAGGGTGGTGTAATCCAAGGATCATTGCTCGCTTTTGATCATATGAGCAAGCTCAAGGGTGGCAAAGGTGGCACCCTAGTAAATATTGCGTCGATCGTGGCTCTAGATATCTTTTACAGCAATCCTATTTATTGTGCTAGCAAACATTATGTATTGGCATTGAGTCGTTGCTTGGCGGTAAGTATATTTAAATAATCTTAATTACTTTAAAAGCGTTAATCGAAAGATAAAGTCGAAAATTTTTAATTTAATGGACTGATTACAATTTGTCCATTTAGATTTAGATTAAATGAAATAAAATAATATCTGCTTATGAAAAGATTCATATTTCTAATATTTATCTAACTAATTGCCTAACCAACTAACTTGAAATTTTAATTGATTAATATTCCATGATCTAAATTTTATTAATTAGATGTTATAATATATAATATTTTAGAAATATTTTCGAAAATTTCGATTTACTTCTTTTAATTTTTCAAGGATTTTTTTGAAGAGAAATATTAGATTAATCGTCTATTTTTACTATACTTTATATTCTTGTCTTTTAAATGTTGAGATTATAATAAGAAAAGAAAAGAATTAATCCAATATTTTTGTATTCTGTAACGATGCAAAGTTAAAAATAATAAATATAATTATTAGGCTATTGAATTATATTGATAATCGACTTCAAATATTTCAAAAGTTAATTATATAATAAGATTTCTCTCGAAAATATAAGAAATCAAAGAATATTTATTTTAATTTAACGTTCTCTTATTAACTCACACATTTATTCCAATCATTTTAGAGATACTACAATACTACTGGAATTCGCATTCTCATAATGTGCCCTGGTGTCACAACTACGACTTTACTTGACGATCCTGTTTCTAAATCCTTAAATTTTGTCGCGCAAAATGATATTTATGACTGCTTGGGAAAAGAGATCCCGCAAACGTAAGTGAAATTTTAAATATTACATAAATAAAGTTTTTGTGCAAAAAAAAAAGATAATTTATATGGAATTGATATTTTACTTATAATAACATGCTTCTTCTAACAATACTTATTCAATATACTTATTACTTGTTATATTTTTTCCCGAGAACGAATTTTTTTAAATAATTTATATTGGGAGGATGGAGAAAGCTTTAAAAGACATTCAATTTATAATTTAAAATTTTCTAAAATAATCTAAAAAATTTAATAGAAAAAAATGATAAAAGAAAAAAAAGATAAAATGATAAGATAAAACGTGATAGAATAATAAAGATATGATAAAAACGAAAATAAATATTGATTGATAAAAACAAATATAATACAATATGAATACTTTAAAACAAACATATATGAATATATGAATACATATATGAATGATGTTATTAATATTTTTTATATTCATTATATATTATTTTTTAGGCCAGAACATGTTGGAGATGCCATGGTAAAGCTTATCGAAAAAGGCAAAAATGAAGCTGTATGGGTTTGTAAAGATGGTAAACAACCCTATGCTGTTGAATTCTCTCCATTGAAGAAAATAGAACTTCAATTATAAAAGGTCTCCTTAAAAGCATGGTTATAGTAAAAAGAAAATTATTTTACGTAGAATAAAAAATGTTATAGATAATTATTAATTGTTAATCACTTTGTATTATTGTTTTTTATTAAAATAAATTTTGTTATCAACTGTCTCAACTAAAGAAAATGAAGATAGAATATATATATATATTTTTTTTTCTTTAAATCATAGAAATAAAATTATAATGAATTTATTGTCAAATTATATTTTATCTAAAAATTTTTCACCTAAGAATTATTAAACCATTATAATTTATTTATATTTTATTTTTATATTTTAAAACTATAATATATCGTATCAAGATATTAAAATACGTATCTCGAGATTGATTATTATATTCAAAAAATTTCGATCAAACGACTATTAATATTCATAATGAATTTGATGTAATAAAGAAATAATAAAAAATTCTTTTCGACATTAGCATATAGCAATCTAATTTAATATCGAAAAAATAAAAAAGCTCATTTAATGTAGATCCAAAAATTTTGTTGTAAGATATCAAATCCTACTATATATCTCATTTTAAATCTTTTATTTCTACAAAACTCTTGACAAACAAAATTGCTCCATAATTTTTAATCATTCAATTATAATTTATCTATAATCAAGCTCGAAGATACAAAACAAGAATAATTTAAAATGAATATTAAATTTTAACTTGTATAAAATTATAAGAAAATTGCTAAAATAAGAATAACAAAAAAGACTTAATATTAAATATTAAACTAATATGAAGCGAAAATGAGAGAATCTACTATCAAATTATATTATAATTTATCTAAAACGAAAAGGAAGAGAGAAGTTAGTTAAAACAACATCGATTCAACAATTTTTTAGACAATAACAAATCAAAACATGTATTGCAATGAATAATTTGCGCAAATAATGTAAAACACTCGCCAATCATCATGACGTGTAAAATAGGTCGAAGATCATGACATGAAAGCAGCAAGTTTTTTTCTTATCATCTTTGATAGAAACCTTCCAATGTATCGCGACCAACGACTACTAAAATTCTGACAGTTTCGCTCTCGTTTCTCTCTGAAAATAACAATTTTATCCTTTCACGCTTCTAATTTCTATCTTTGTAAATGAATCGAAATAGTAAAAATTGTACGAAATTGTTCCATGAAAGTTTCAAATTTAACATATCGAATATTAAATCGATCAATTCTATTGGAAAGATAAAAGATATTCTTAGGTTATAAAAAAGTTATTTATATTATTTGAAGTGTACGATTAATAAAGTGGAAGATTGTATCTTTTGAAAAAAAAGGGAAAGTGTCATCGAAGTATACAATAAATAGAAGAAGTGTATACAAAAGATTTGTATCGAAAGATTTGTTATGGTTATTTATTATTAAGATTTCTGCTTTTTTTTAAAGAAGAAAGAGTTAATATAAAGAAAAAATATGCAGATCAAAGATAAAAGAGTTATCATGACAGGAGTGGCAAGTGGGTTAGGTTTGACTATTAGCAGAGAATTGCTGAGAAATGGTGCATCTGTAAGTAATTAATAAAATAAATGAAAAAATATATTTTTAAAATATTTCATAGATCAATTTGCATGAAATAATACATCTAGATTTTTAGAATAAAATGTTTCATATGAGAATCTAAAACATATAAATAAAAATGTTTATGAAACATTTAAATAATTTAATACACGAATATGCTAATTTTTAGAAAAATGATTTTAGATAATAGCGATGATAGATACCGAAGAATCAGGGAAGGAAACAGTGGATATATTAAATAAGGAATTCGGACGCAACCGTACTATATTCTATCATTGTAACATTGCAAACAATTCTGAATTCGATGGTATCTTTTATAAATTTTATTTAATCTAAAATTAGATAAATTAAAAGAAATTCGATAAGAAATAAAAATTAATAGATAAATATCTATTCAAAGAAGAATAAAAATAAGAATTATAGAAACAATAAAATTTATAGATTTATAATATTAATAATATTAATAAAAAATTTCTATGTCAAAATTTAATATTAGTGTCACTTATTTTTAAGATTAATATCTTAATCAAAGTACACCATTTATAAATTATCAATAATCCACAAAAAATTTTGTATAGGCCATATATTTAAAGATTACTTTTATTAAAATAAAGTACTACAAAATTTAATTGCAAAGTTAATATTTTATATTTTATAAGAAATAAATATGTTTATTGTACAATAGTACATTTATTTTAGTAAAAATAATCTTTTTATAAAATGTACAAAAACTTTTGGATAATAGATGGATAATGGATAATAGATAAAACATGATTGATGTTGACAATATAATGATTTCTTTATAAAATGTACAAAAATTTTTATGGATAATAGATAAAACATAATTGATGTTGATAATATAAAATGTCTCTGTACATAATAGAGATACTGAACTGTACAATTAATATTACATGTGTAAACATTTGAAAAAAATTCTAATTCTTTTTAATTTTTTATTAATAGATACGTTTAAAAAAGCTGTGAAGACACTTGGTGGATTAGAAATTTTAGTAAATAATGCTGATATAATGAACGAAACTGATTTCATGAAATCTATTGACATAAATGTGGTAAGCAAAAATGTTATTTTTTGTAATGCAATCCAAGATATAACAAAAAGATTAAATAAAGCACTTGTTTATTCTTTTTTAGGATATGATATAGAACATGTAAAAATATCTTTATGATTGCAATTCATTAATTGAGAACATTTTGCTTAGACTTCAGTGATTCGTGCAACGCTTCTAGGAATCCAACAAATGCAAAAGGACCTCGGAGGCAAAGGAGGCGCTATAGTAAACATATCATCTTTGGCTGGTCTCTATGCTGCACCTCAACTACCAGTATACTCAGCCACGAAACATGCTGTGGTTAGCTTCAGTCGTTCTTTTGCGGTAAGTTTTTCACAGAGAAACATCATTCTCAAGTTTCTAAAATTTTATTCTCAATTTTCCAAGACTTTGAGTAATATTTTACAAGCATGATTAAGTATTTTCTCTTAATGCCTGCTAAATTATTTCTGATTCAATTCTAAGTCTATATCAATACTTTATTAATTCAGTAATTTAATAGTTCTTTTATTTATTCGTTATAAAGATTTGATGCAATGAAATCCTATGAACATTCTGATATTAATGTTAATAATTTTAATATAAGTTTGATTTTGCAGCAACCATATCATTATAAAAGAACTGGAGTAAAAATACTAGTCATGTGCCCTGAACTTCCTCAAATTATCGATGTGAAAAATTTAGAGAACAACATTCCACATGATGATGTAATACAGAAGTATTTTAGAAGGTATTTTAATATAGAAAAATATTTGGCACATATTTCAGACAGAGTAGATCTCCATTTATTGATGTTCTAAATGCAAAAATATAATTTCATTTTTGCATTTAAAAATCCTCTAAAAATGTTTCAAAAAATGGAGAAACTTAGAAGCTTTTCTATTTTTTTATTATTGTTATTATTACTATTAAAATATTATAATACACAATCTATTAAAGTATTTCTTTATATCAGAATGCTCAGTGTCGCGCACGGATTAGTTTACGTGTTGAGGTGCGCCCAGAATGGAAGTATTTGGATCAGTGAAGATGGGAAACCTGTGTACGAAATACAACTATTCGATAGTTTACCACAAAAGAATGATGATTCCATATTGGATGAAAATGAATCTGAATTGCAGATAAATTAAACTGTCGATACTTGTAAATAAAGATAAGTGTTTTGTACACAATGTATATTGTTTTCGATGTTGTTTTTTTATTTATTGATAATTATCAAAAATTCATATATTTTCATATATGAATGAAAATACTTCAAATATACGAGAAATATAATGATTCTCAAATCATATATTGTAATCTTCTTTTCTATAATATGGAATAATATGGAATAGTAATTGTTATTGGATTTGAGAATCATTGTACGTCTCATTGCTTGAGCTACTCTACTTAATTCGTTTGTATAAGAAAATTTGATTATGTCTAAGAATATTTTGAATTGACAATAATTAAAAAATAAAGTTGAAAGCAAAATTTTTTATTCTTAATTTTTATTTTGATTTGAAAAATTATTTTTTAATTTTTGGATATCTATAGAATATAGAAATAAATAAATAAATAAATATATATATTTGTGTATACATTTATTTATCTATTCAAATAAAAAAAGATTTGTCTTACTTATATCCTAATAATAATTGAGATTGAAATTTCTCATAAATTATTTGATTCTTCTATTATCTTTAATGAGTTAAGAATGCATCCGGTAAATATAGATAAGAAAACATCTATCAAAATGATTATGTTGAATACAATTATCGAATTTTCTCTTCTCTCTCTCATGATCGTAAATATATTCGAAATAAATAAATATTTAAAAAAAAAAATTCTATATATATATATAATAAAAAATATAATAATATATATATTGCAATATAATAATGTTTAATCAACTACTTGTTCAAAACTTGAGATGATTCCACAAATTTTTTATGAAAAAATAAAATATGTAAGTGATATATAAAAATTTAAAATAAAAATGTGTAGATTAATAAAAATATATGATATGCTGTTAGATTTATTTTATAAAATTTCTTGTTTATCAAATTAAAAAATAAAAAAAAGATTTATATCAAATTGTTCCTATAAATTCAACAGATTTTAATTTTATAATTTTATTAAAGATTAATTCAAAGACCTACCACGAATATCGAATAATCTTTAAATAATTATAGACATTTCTCTATATTTTTTCAAAGAAATTGCTATGTAGTATACATACAAAAAAAATTTAATCGAGAAAAGATTATTAAACATTTAATTGTTATTAAACATTAAACTGTTTGGGGTATATTCTTTGTGGTGCAAAAAAATATTTTACCAACGCCACAATATTAGTTTACCAAAGACCATTCTAGATTTGATTACCGAAATATCATTTTGATTCGCTTGAACTTTAATTCGAATCTTTTATGATATATATGAAAAAAAAAAAAGAACAAACATTTGAACTAAGAAATAATTAAATTCGTTTCTTCTGATACTTCTGGCGACATCTATCAATTGTAAAGTTACTTAACTATAAATTCACTAAAAATTTGAAGTTACAACAGTGTTTTCCAATTTTTATTTCAATTATTTTATTTCTCTTTTGTAATATTCTCCACACGGAATAAGAAATAATCTAATATGCCTGTAAAATATGATGTATTCATATTAAAATAAATAAGTTATCAATTAAAAATAATAACTTATTAGCAGCAACTCTCTAAAAAATATTTTCGTAGATTAAAAATCTTACTAATGTCTTCTAAGAAAATCTAAGTATTTCACAAAAATTATAATTTTAATTAAAAAAATTTTACGTAAATCTATCGAAGCAAATAAAATTATCAATAAAATTATATTTATATTTATGATATTAAGTTCGAATCAACAATAAAATATTTATAAAAGATTTGACGTAGCCTCATTTGAAAAAGTGATTATTTTGTGTATTTAATATATACGTAGTTACACCGTTTGATACGAAACAAAATTGTTATACGATTGGTTATAAAAGAGGAAAAAAAAAAAAAAAAGTCAGGTCGAGTGAACGATAACCCAATACCAGTTTTTTACCATTTAAAATCTACAAAGATATCAAGAAATAAGTATAACACTAGTCAATAATACTTATCTCGAAAGAATGAGCATTTATCGTTACAGAATAATAAATACAAATTAAAAAATAATTTTGAAAAATACCATTTTTTGGTATAAAATACTAATGAAAGTTTGATATTAATTGAATTTATCATCGATATGAAATTTAAATAATAGAAATTTTTTTAAGAGACTAGATTTAATAGATTTCTTTTATAATTTATAATTTATATTTCCCTATTTTTTTAAATATAGATGATTAAAAATAAAAATGAAAAAAAATAAAATTGCAGAATAATGATAAAATTATATGAAAAAAACAAAAAAATGCAGTGAATAATTTAAAACGAAAATTATTTTTAAAAGGAATTTTGATTGTAAAATCTATTTTTAAATCTAAAAGTGACGTAAAACATTTTTTTCACTATTTTATAATAATAAACTTATGAAAAATACGAATAAACAATTTATAAATATTTATCTATTTATAAATATTTTCCAAAGTACTTTCGAACGAAATGAATGAAAGTGAATGTTAATTTTGATTGTTTGTTGTGTCGTGATTTATTATCTCTATTCTTTGAATATATAAATCTTTATCGAACGTTATTGAACGTTATTATTATTTTAAATATAAATTGCACTAAATAATTGGTGCCATAATTATCAACAATATACATATATAGCGCGTCATTATATCAGAACAAGCATATAGTATGGAACAAAATTGATAAGAAATAACAGTACTTCGAACGATCATTATAATTATCTTTCTTTTTCATCTTTTTACAACAATTGCAAAATTTATTAAACATGTCCATACTTTAAGAAAATTATTTTCAAATATTTATAAAGTTATTCCTTTTTTTTAATTTTTCTATCGTGATATAAAATTAAAAGCACAATATTATGATGTAAGATGCTATATTTCTAATTATTTAACAAAAGGAAAAAAACGAAAAAAAGGGAAAAAAAAATGAAATGAAAGAAAAATAAATTGAAAAGAAAGATAAACAAAAGAAAAAATTAAAAAACAGAGACAGACAAAAAAAGAGAAAAAGAAAAGATAAATGAACGAAAATGAAACGATAAACTGAAACAAAAGAAAATAATATAAAAAGAGGAGAAGAAAACGAATCGAATTCGCATTGTTTCCAGTTTATCAAACGGAGTGAAGTTCAGTGCAAAAACCGATTCTTACTGGATTCAGGGTGTGCCTGGAACGCGTGGATTCGCCTCAATTTATCGTGAATTTATGATAGATTAAATGCTCTTTTTTTCGATAACAGGTCGGAAAGCACGAGCTGCGCATACGTCGTCGGTTTATCGCAACTGCACGCCACACGACACGCGCGGAAACTACGCTTTCCAATACGATTTGTGATGTATATAGTGAATATAGTTTAT
This sequence comes from Apis florea, assembly GCF_048593485.1. Lineage (NCBI taxonomy): Eukaryota > Metazoa > Arthropoda > Insecta > Hymenoptera > Apidae > Apis > Apis florea. Next base: position 129,153 of record NW_028256688.1, on the reverse strand, counting down.
TACAAAAGAAAAAAAAAAACACACAAAGAAAAAATAAAAAGGGGATCGTGAAAAATTAGATCAAGAGAGAAAATGTTGACAGAAGAAAAAGAAAGCAAGATAGAAGGAGAGATGAAGAAGAAAAAGGGAAAATAATGAGAGAGATGATAGAAAAAGAAGAAGAAAGAAGAAGAAAGGAGCAACTAAAAAAAAAAAAGTAGAAAAGAAAAAAAAATTCATAAAAAAGAAAGAAAAACAGAGAAAAGAAAGAGAGAAAATGAGAAAAGAGAAGATAAAAGAAAAAGAAAATGAGAGAAGAAAAAAAGAATAGATTAGAAGAAAAGAACCAAAGAAAGTAAGGAAAAGGAAGAAAAGAGAATAAGAAAAAAGAGAAAATTAGGGAAAAAGAAGAAGAGAAAATGAGAAGAGATAAAATAAAAAAAAAAAGATGATGATAAAGAAGAAAAGATAAAAAAGTAAAAATAAAAAAACAAGAAACGAAAATACATAAAAAATGAAGAAAATATGCTGATTTTGATAAGTATTATATATTTTCTCATATAAAAATCATTGATAAGATAATCATTATTTCTATCTAATAAAAAAATGAATTAACTAACATATTAAGATTTTTTTAATCATCTTTCTCAAAGATAAAAAAAGATAAGTCAAGAAAAATATTTAGATCGATCTTAATTCTCGTTTATAAAAAAGCCCATAAAATATAAAATTCTATTGAATATAGAATTTTTTTCGTGAGGTCGTTGCACTATATTTGTATTCTTAGAATTAAAATCACGTAATATCGTTGAGTAATCAAAGATCAATATTACGTGATGCCTACGATATTAAAATAATCTTGCCAAAGAATTTATTTTTAATTCTGCAAAATTTATTAGAAAATATGATGTAATAGGAAAATATTGAATTTAATAATAACTTGTTTTTCAATAAAAAATTTAAAAAATTAATATTATTTTCAATAATGCTATAAATGTCAAGTTTTATTTAAAAACTTGATCATTTTATCTGCGCAAAAATTGAACGATGATATATAAGAAAGAAAAAAGAAATTCAAGTTCAAATTAAATTTTATCATGAAATTTAAATCAAAAATCCCCATTGATATATCTTAATGATATTTCTTACCTGTATATATTTTTTAATTGCATACAACCAGGAATAAATTAGAAGTTTATCGACGGACTGCCATTATTCAAGTACGATGTAATTGCGTTTATCGCGAGGGCAGACGCCGCTTTAACGTAGAAACTTTTTTCGAACGAGCGCGCGATACGAGTCCGCATCTGAATTAATTACTTTCTATGTCAAGGGTTAATTAGAGATTCTATTATATATTATATACTATCGACTGTTCGAGATTCATTATCCATCATAAAAAAAATAAATAAATAAAGTAAGGAGAAAAATGATTGATCCCCTCTCACCATCTATCCACGAAACACTCTTAATGATAAAAATTGTATGTTTCATTTATATATACGTACTGTGGCGTTTGTAGAAATCATTATGACAGCTCGTTGTGAGTATAAATACGATCAACGAAAACCGATCAAACTTCAGTAGAACGAGACACATTGAACTATCTTGTGCTCTTCAATTCTGGTTACTTAACACTATCTCGTATATTCGATTCAGTTGTGATTTCCTTCGAATAAAAATGGGTACGTTTCTCTGCGTACTCCTAGAATCAATGAAATAAACAATATTTTCAGAACACCGTTCAGTCGAATGATTTCAGTTTAATTGATCAATAAAAATAACGTTTTAGATAGAATTTTTCAACTTGTTCAAATAATTAAATTAATTAATTATTTTCATAAATATAGAATATATATCTGTAACAAAAACAAATGATTTTAACAAACAATTTTGTTAAGTTGGAGAAAGAAATTAATTATAACACATAGTAAAATGTTATAGTATTGAAGCGATATAATTGATTTAAATATTTTCTAATTTATATTAAGAATTTTTATGCAACTTTACCATGATAAGATGATATATTGAATGTAAATTTTGCAGAGAACGAGAATAATAAAAGAAGACAATCTTCCGCATCCGAGAAAGCGAAGGAAATAGAGGCAATATACGGTCTCGTTTCTGGTAAGAACGTGCTCATAACTGGTGGATCTACGGGCTTAGGAAATGCATTTATGAATCATTTTTTGAAACACGGTGCGAATGTAAGTGTTTTTTTTAAATTAATTCCAAAAATATGCTAAAATTTCAACTTATCATTTAATTTGAATAAATTTTTAGAAAATAACTATATTAGATATTGACAAGGAAATCGGTAAGCGAATAGAACTGAGTGTAGAGAAATCCTGCGGAGAAAAAAAAGTGCACTTCATTCATGCTGATGTTTCCAATCACGAACTTATGACTGGTGAGTGTTAAATGTAGTATTATATGTAGAAATCAATTTGTAGATAACGCATTGATAAATTTTTATGGCTCACAAATCATCATTAAGTAATGATTTAATCATTAAGTGTCGAAGATGTTGATTGGAGCTTGATCTAAAAACAAAAAAAAATATATTAATTTAATATTAATTAATTAATATAAACTTGTTCTGATATCTGGCTTTCAATTTATAATATTTTTGTAAAAATTATAGCGGCTTTTGAGGAAGCTTTGAATTTTATGGATGATATTGACATTGTCATAAATAATGCTGGTATTTTGGATGAACGAAGATGGGAAAAAGAAATAGCAGTTAATATTGTAAGTGATAAAGAGATTGTTTTATTGTCCATTTGTGTGTGTATGTATCTTTATTTTTTTTAATGAGAAATCATAATATTCTTGTATTTGATATCATAGGGAGGAATGGTTCGTACCGCATTATTAGCTATAAAATATTTGAGCAAAAACCAACTTGGACATGGAGGAACTTTGGTGAACGTTAGTCAACACATAGATATTAAAAGCACTGCTCAACTTCCAATTTACACGGCCACCAAACATGCCATGATTGGACTCTCACAATCTCTCGCGGTAAATTTATTGTTGCTTTAAATTATACATACTTTTCTGAGTTTTACTTTTCTTAATACTAATTCTATATTCTATAAAAAGAAAAAAAATATTAATATCATTTTCATTGAATTTTTTAAGAAGATGCTAAATAATTAATTAATTAATTATTTAAAATATTTCGTTTTAGATAATACCATAATACCATGTTGAATACTGCTTTTTTTTCTTTGAATTTTAGAATCAGTCTTCAAAACACACATAATAAAAATGTCTGAATAATAAGAATATAATTTAAGGATAAATTTGAATTTATTTTAGGAATCTTACCAAATTGAAAAGACTGGTATTCGTGTGATAACGTTATGTCCTGGGCTGACAGAAACTGCACTTACAGTGGATAGCCCAAATAAATTACTTTCTCGCGTTATGAAGGCAGACTTCGTAAAAACCCTCGAACAACTATCAATACAAACGTAAGTTTTTCTTTTCTTTCAATTTTTATTTAAAAAAAAAAAAAATTAAATCAAAAAGAAAAAAACCAATTTTAATCAAGTCTTCCCTCTACAGTCCATATGTGGTAGCTCAAGGTTTAATGTCGATCTTGAGAGTCGCAGAATCTGGTAGTATATGGGTAATTGAAAATGGTCGGACTCCGTACGAAGTTTATGTACCAAATCCACGTAGTTTGCGACGTACATATAAAAACAATTTTACAGTGGTTGAAACCAAAGTAGGGACAAGAGATCATCCTATAAGAGAAGTTTGCGATAATACACTGACAGGTCTGATGAGCTGCGCTTGACATATAACGCTGGAACATAAGTGGCCATGATGATCTGCGTTCTCCAAGAAGTTCTAAGGGTTGAGATCGCAATGACTTTCTGTCCTTTCGTTTGAATAATTCCCCAAAATACGATAAAGCTGAGGAATTGCAAGTGGAAAGTTGAAGTGACGAATGATCAAATCGAATTTTCTTCGATCACTTAAAAGTAATTGAGGAAAAGAGGTTCAAGCTGCTTGGTATTTGTTAGTCATTGATACAATGTTAAGTATTTATACAGATAATGCACGCGTATACACATGATGTTTTGTATATAAATCAATCGCCATCATATTTAAGAAGTTTCTTAATTAATTAAATTGTTGATAATAATGATATGACTTGGTTCCTTATACGATCAAGTCTTTTTTTATTTCTTAAATCTTTGTTCTGCAAATATCATTTTACAAGTGTTATTACTTTTTTTTATTTTTTTTTTATTTTTTTTATTTTTTTTTTATTTTTTTTTATTTTTTTTTATTTCTGCCAAGCAATTTATTCACATGTACGAAAAACGCAAGAATAATTGACAAATATTACCTGAATAAATGTTTCTCGAAGTAATTAGTGGGCTTAAAGAGTACAACAAACATTATTTTATTACTTCAGTATTATTCAGCATTGGGAATCACAATATCCGCTGTACAAAACAAAAATTCATCATCGGAAAACCACATATACCGTGCATTTCTTTACACGAGTAATGCATAAAACTTAAAAGTTATATTTCTTCTTTCCCCATATTCCTTTCTATTTTACTTATCTTTATTCATATATGATTTATACTTTTTTTTTTTTGTAGTTTTACCTTACTTTGCAACTTTACTGATAGCTTATGGAGGTTTTCAATTTATATGCAACTAAATCTCATGTTATGTATGTATATATCTGTATACGTTTGGGACTCCATACGAGCCATAAGAAAATAACAGTCGCAAATAATATACTTATTCTGCCTTTCTTTTTTACGTCTTATATTTTTAAGGACATTATCATGCTTTTAGAGTCTTACTCTCGCAACGCTACTCGCGATCGGCGCACAACGTTCTCGTACATCAAACGATTTCTTCGAGACTCGAAGATATTAAACGCAGTCGAACTACAAGAAGGCATTCGCACTCCCATTTTCTCTTTCACTAGCATACCACGTTCAATATTTCAAAAATTAATAGTCAATACAATCGATGTACGATTCGGCCTTGCGTGCGCACGCGTATCTCTATGAATCATACAAAATCAATCTTTTTTTTTTTATTTTTTTTTATCTTTTTTTTCTTTATATAAGGAACAATTTAACGTTCCTGTTCGAAAATCAAAACCCCCTGGTAAATACGTGAGTAAAATAATTATTTCAGCTTAATTCGCATACACGGTCATCATAAATAAATAAAGTTTTGACTGTTCCAAATAACCATAATATTGTCCTACTCTATTTTGCGATTTACGCATGTTTTATTATTTCTGTTTTTCTAATTTTTCTTTGTTCGATTTTTATTCACGAGAAAAGAATAATTACTGCTTTATTTCTCGATTCCACAAAATCATAACACATGCAACGCGAAAAATTATTTAGTCATTTTTTCTTGTTTTTTTTTTTTCCATCTTCACGTTCTATTCTTTTACGTTGTGTTACAAAAATTTCCTTGAGATTCTCTTTCACTTAATCGGAGTTGCATGCTTGTCGAATTAATTAATAGTATACAAACAAAAGCTCAACTGAAAATTTAAAACTTGGTTTTTCATATATGTTTGTTTGCAAATATACGTTTGTTTCTACCGTCCGGCGTGTATTGTACTTAATTACATTCAGAAGCATTTGACGATTCCTTAATTTGTAGGACATGATGGTTTTGAATATCGAGTTTTCGAAAATTAACTACTTATAGCAATAAGATTCATTTTTATTTGTCCAGAAATTCTAAACGCAGGATCTGCAAAGCACTGATTAGTTTCCTATATTCCTGCGTGATAATACAAAAAACTCACAATAAAGTTCTCTCAAAGAACTTTTTCTGTTTTTTTTTTTGTTTTTTTTTTTGTTTTTTTGTTTTTTTGTTTTTTATCTCTTAATTCCTTTCTTTCAATCTTTCTTTTTGAAACTCGAATTCAAATCAGTCCATAAGGGCAGAGCACGTATCGTAAAAATCTTAATCTAAAGTGAATACTTATATATATAGTAGTGCGTTGTTCATTCAAAAAGATACAACGCGACTATTCTGCTGTGATTGAGTAGCAGATTGTTCGTTGGTCGTGCGATTTTGACTGCCAGGATTATTTTGCTGTTGTTGGTTACCAGGTTTACGATTTCCACCTCTGGAACCTCTATAACCACCTCGGAAACCAGAACCACCAGCACCACCACCTCGATACATGCCTCCCATTCCACGATTATAATAACCGCGTCCACGAAAACCACCGCGTCTCGTTGACGCTACACCAAATGTTTCAGAGTTCAATTTGCGCTCTGTCCTCCAGTCTGTACGTTGGAATCGTCTATATAAAAAAAAAAAAAAAAAAAAAAAAAAAATGATTTTTTTTATATATTTTAATTATAAAATTTATAATAATTATTGTAACACAAGTTTCTTGGCTCACCCTTTACTTCTTTCCACTGCTTCGCAACTGATGTTATCAAAGAACGATTTTGATTTGTCATAATGAACTATCTCAGGTTCTTCTTCTGGTTCACCTTCACCTGCTCCAGTTTCATTACCACTATCATCCTTCTTTTCATTATCAGCACCAGAATCAATTTTCGTTTTTGCTAATTGAGATCTAAAATGCATAATATAAAAATTTACTTTGTAATTTTCAAATATTTTTTAAATATATAATTTTATGACATAAAATAATGCATATGTCGATGCACTGCGTAAACAAAGCACGTATAATATGAATACATGTTGCTTTAAAGACACATAACATTGATTTTGCATGGTATTCACATTTGTCATTTCATATTTACTTGAAATAAACCTGGTTTAACCATGCTGTGTGTGTGTGTGTGTGTGTGTGTGTGTGTGTGTGTGTGTGTGTGTGTGTGTGTGTGTGTGTGTGTGTGTGTGTGTGTGTGTGTGTGTGTGTGTGTGTGTGTGTGAATATATTTGCAAAAATATATATATATACCTTAATTCTTCGAACTCAGTATTAGCTTGTTCAAAATCATAATCATTATCGAATTTCAGTGTATTCTTGGGTTTGGCACCAGCATTACCAGGTTGATTTCTAAAACCACCACGACCTCTTCCTCTGCCACGCATATTTCCACGATTCATCCATCCTCCACGATTTCCGCGACCACCTTGAGCATGTGTGCCTTGACCTTGAAGTTGACCATCTTGTTTCATTGTATCACGTTTTCCATCATTATATTGTGATACAGTACCTCCTGTTTTATTACCACTATGGCTGAAAATAATATATAAAATTATATATTATGAGAATATCATTAATATTTAATTAAAAAATTATACTTTTTAAACATTAAATTTAATTAAGTATTTTGAAAATAATATATACTATACCTATCGTGATCACGTCGAGCAGGTTGAATAGTTCTTATATTTGTTTTTTCACCAAGCTTGCCAACATTTCCACTCTGCTGTTGTTGTTGTTGTTGTTGATGGCCTACCTGAATACTTTGATCCATAGTTGGACTTTTCCGTGTCAATAAAGATGAAGTTGGAGTTGTTGATCGTGAACCTCCACTAATGAGATCTAATACACCTATGAAAATAAGTTAAAAGAAAATAAGCAAATATTATAATTCTATGAAAACTTAATGTTTAAAAAATATAATTCTAAGATAAAATAATTATTTAAAAATAAGATATAATATAGAAAATATTTAAAAAAGTATATTAGAAATTTCTAGAAGTTAAATCAAAGTATGATTACAAAAATACTACATTAAATATACGTTGCTTAAGAAAATAATCTTAAAAAACGATTTCTACCTGAAATTTCAACTGTTCTTGCTATTATGTTACTTGCTAGTGCATAATGCTTCTAACACTATTAAAATGAAATTTAAATGCATATTTAAAATAAAATTATAAATTACAAACGCGATATATATATAAAAAAATTTCATGCATATTCTTTTAGTAAAATACAAAAACTATTAAAAACTATTAAAAACAAATTTGCATAAATATATTATATAAAATACATTTAACCTAAGCAAATCATAGCAAATTGAAAATACTACATTATTGTAACATTATTATTTTAAATATTTATCGCCAATATAACATTAAACATTTATTTTAAAAAAATCACACACATTAATATAAATATTAAATCATCTATTATGCTATTTGAAATTTATTTAAATAAATTTTGAAATTAATATTATTAAGTATTAAAAAGGCATATATCACTATGAAAGCATAAATAATACAATCATGAAAGCAAATCATATTAAAGCATTATTGAATATTTGTTAATAAAAATCATATATTCTATATACATATTTTTAAATATGTACAAATGTATCATATAAAGAATACTCAAGCATTCAATATTAAATTTTTCATTTAAATTTATAATATAAAATTGAGAAGCAAATTAAATAAGTCACAATAAAAATATAATTCACATTACAAGCAAAAATTCATAAGCAGTTAAAAGAAAAAATAAATGAAAGCAAGTATTTTATAGATATTTTCAAGTGTATCATATATAGTTAATAATTAATAAAGGAAATTTTTTGATTTCACAAGTATAGTTAGCAAGCATTACCAGAGAAGAAGCAGCAAGCATGCCATTGGCAAGGGATAGTTCATAGCAAAAACAGTTTACCATCTTCCAGAGATTGGTCTTTTGGTAATGGGTCGACATTGGCCGTCGGTAGTGAGTTTGGGATAGAGATGGCATTGGGTTCAGCAGAGCCCAAGCTCAACTCACTTGGCTGTTTATTTATTGGTCCACGAGGATCTCTAGAAGTTGGCATTCCCATTACAGGTCCCATGGTGCCCATTGTCATGCCATAAGGTGTTCCATATTGTCCACCCATTGGACCCATCATTGGATGAGCATAACTAGGTTGTGGTTGGTATGATTGCTGACTCATAGACGGTTGTACCGTCATCTATAAATAATTAGAATTATTTAGTAATCATATATGAAATTATATTGATTTTATTATTTAATATTAATATTATTTATTATAATAATTTAATTTAAAAAATATTAATATTTTTTTATTTAATTATAATAAAAAATATATATATATTATAATTACCTGCACAATAGCTGGATCATTTGGAATAGAACTGACATTGTTGACAACTCTAATATCTTTAATATCTGAACCACGGAATAAAATGTATTCATATACTTGATTCTGTGGTGCCACTGGAAGTTGTGTTTCTCTATCCTCAGTCCCAAAAGAACGTACTATATTATAAAAAAAAAATATTTAATATTTTGATAAAATAATCACATTTTTAAGATTAAATAATTTTGAAACTAAATATAAGAGTTGTTCCATAATTTGCTATTATTATCAATATAGATTATAAAACTATATATAAAATAAAAATATATAATATCTCATGTAATATAAATAATATTTAAAATTTAATAATACAAATAATTTGAAATCTATATTATGAAATTTAAATGTAACGACTTATGAGAATAACTGTAATATGACTAAAAAAAAAAGGACGAAAGACATAAACAGGACAAGTACAAAACACAAACATTCTATATAATGTTGGATGTAACGGTTTTTAATATAATTTCATATAATAATAACTATTATATTAAAGAAAATATTGTATTTTAATTATATGCAATTTTAAATATGCAATTTTTAAATTTTGTTATTTCACTTCAATTAAATATTGTACAGAAAAAATGAACATTAAATGAGAAAATATTATATAATTAAATATATAGTCATGATATACAATTTTCATAAATTAAAATGAATAATTTAAAACGAAAATGAAAATATATAATTTTGAACAATATTATTTGATATATTTCTGTCTTTATTACCTCTTTTTGTTGAGTATAGGTTGCTATAAATTTGGAAATACTATATAAATATTTAACATATTTATTAAAACTAAAAACACGTTAAACAATGAGATTAATTTTAAAATATATATATTCAAATTACAAATAATACATAAAACACCCGTTATAAATGACGGGTGACCCCGGTTGTTTTGTATCGAAGCTTTACCGGACGAATCAAGTACCGATTGTTCTAAAAGCATTTTCGAATATAACAAATATATAAAAATCGTTAAATTTCCATAAACAATATATAAAAAAAACGATAAAAGTAAAAATATGAACGTAATCGATGAATAAAAAGTAACGAATATTAAAACAAAATAACCGGGAAATAAAGCAGCGGCAAAACTAATTTCGGTATCCATCTTGATTTGAGACTCACCATTAGCTAGAGCAATCGTACATTCTTGAGGATCAACAGTAAAGAGTCGGCCTTCATAACGAATATCTGCTTTCGATATTAAACTAATCTTCGAGCCCAATTCTGGCATTCCTCCGCTCATCTTGAATCTCTTTCTTCTGTACGATGATCGATGTGATATTACAGGATTCACGATACCATCTGACGAAACCACCAGCTGACACCAATGGTCGACAGCGAACTGCCAAGTCTACCAACAGAAATTGCGCATGCGCCACACCCCCCATATATTTAGAAATGATTTACAAATTTCAAATGTAACAAAGTTGAACAAAAATAAAATAATACAAATGAAAAGTAATAAGTCATTATGATAAAGAATATAGTAATATAAATTATATTTTTTTAATTGAATATTGTATACTTCTATTAAATTGAAATACGTTTTAAATATTGTGTTAGAAATTGCGAATAATGCAATCTTTAAATTTAAAAAAATATACTATGTTTGTTAATATTTACATAAATAAAAATATTGCATGCAATTAAAATAAACATTTATTAATAATTTTATCATTTAAATGTTGACCTTATGATATTGGTATGCTTGATTATAGTCGCCTTACATACTAAAAGTTGTGTAAGTACCTTTTGCTTTTTGTCTACTTTGTAAAAGATTTGTGATTGCATATAAAAATATGCAAATATTGATAACAAAATTTTATGAAACATATACAATTACTATTTAACCAGTATATGTATGTTTATTTTATAGATATTTAATTGACTAAGAATCTTTACACATTGTACCTTTGGCCAACATGGCGGCTTCATTAGGACGAGTTTATAAAATCGGTCTTTTGAAATCAAATTATGGAACATTACTCAATCAGGTATGTAATTTAAAAATATAACTTGCTTTTAGATATATTAACTTATTTACTTTAAAAATATCATTCATTATTTAAATGTTATCTTACAAAATTAGTGTATCGAACTTAATGTAGATCTTTTGATGAACTACACAAGTTGTCGGCTGCTATGACATTTTTCTTGGAAAATATATTAATTTTATACTTTGTATCACTTTATCAATTCTAATGAAACATATTTTATAACAGGATAATAATTTCAACAGGATTTTGAAGACATTTTATTTGATGTTATGTAATAGTTATCAGCATACAAAATTATGATGTTGCCATAGCCAAACAAATCTAAGATTTATATGGATAGTTTAAAAATCAAATTTATAACTGAAAATATTTATAATTTTGGATTATTTTAATCATTATACAACTTGCATAATGGATTAAAAAAGATAACATTGAAATTCATGTAAATATTTAGAATTTTAAAATGCAATATTATAAATTTTATTGAATAAGATTATTAAATAAGTTTAAAATAAAAAAATTATATTATAAATTTAAAGTTTTATCTAATATTTAAATTTTAATTTAGCAGGTACATAATTTTTCTACTGCCAAGCAATGGTCTAGAGGCAGAAAAGTGGTATGTGTATTTCTGTAATGAATTCAAGATGCCTTCCTTATTCCCATATTCCTAATGTACAACCAATAATATTTAAACTCATTAAATACATCAATATATGTGTTATATATGTGTGTTCTTATATATTGAACATATATTTATAGTAAGTTTCAGTTATGTCATAATGAATATATATATATATATTTGTATATAAAGAGACTTTTAATATATTTATATAATAATAATAATTACAGCTGTTAGCATGTTTAGGAGTAACAGCTGGAGGTATCAGTGCATTAATTTATGCTTTGGATCAATCTGTAAAAGCTTTTGATATGGTGGCACATCCACCAACTTATAAATGGGGTTTTTATGGAATGTTTAGTGCACTTGATCATAAAAGGTAATAAAAGCCTTATGAGAAGTAAGGAATATAGATTTAATAGTAATATACTTATTATCTTTTATATTATTTTTTCATATTATTAGTCTTCGACGTGGTTGGGAAGTATATAAAAATGTGTGTTCAGCTTGTCATAGTTTACAATATATGGCTTATCGTCATCTTGTGGGTGTTACACATACTGAAGAAGAAGCAAAAGCTATTGCAGCAGAAGTTCAGGTAAATATTTTTAAATAAAATAGAATTGAATAATATAATGAAATATAATAATAATAAATATATAATTGTGTAACTAAAAGTTAAGTAATAAAACAATTTTATTTAAAAAAGTAGTAATATTAATATAGTATTTTAAAGATATTAAAAATATAGTTTATTTTATTTAAAAAAAAATATTAATATAGGTTCAAGATGGTCCTGATGATCAAGGAAATTACTTTATGCGTCCTGGTAAATTATCTGATTATATACCACCTCCATATCCAAATGAAGAAGCAGCTAGAGCAGCAAATAATGGTGCCTATCCACCAGATTTAACATTTATTGTTAATGGAACTGAGCATGGAGAGGTAAAATAATTGAATTTGATTTATTTTTTATATATTGAACTTTATATATTATTTGTTAATTTTACTTAGAACAAATTATTTTTTCTCTATAAAAATATTCTTGAATTCAATATATTATTTATATATTTTACATTATGTATTTTCAGAATTATGTATTTTCATTATTAACTGGATACTGCGATCCACCAGCTGGTATTCCAATAAGAGAGGGTCAATATTTCAATCCTTACTTTGTTGGTGGAGCTCTTGGTATGCCACAAGTAAGTTTATATAATTATTTGAGATATATATATGAAATTTTCTAAAAACTTCTAATTAACTTTTTTTTTTCCTATTATGTTTCAGATTCTTTATGATGAAGTAATAGAGTATGAAGATGGCACTCCTGCATCAGCTTCTCAATTAGCAAAAGATATTGTAGAATTTCTTATGTGGACATCAAATTCAGAACATGATGAAAGAAAGAGACTTACTATTAAGGTAATATTTGGTATTGATATATAAAGAAATAGAAATATATTATAATTATTATTATTATTTTTAAAATTATATAATTATTTTGCAGCTTTTGGGTGTTAGTTCAATAGTAATACCATTATTAGTATATTGGAAGAGACATAAGTGGACAACTGTTAAAAATACTAAAATACTTTTCACTCCGAGACATAAACCTCCACAACAGTAATATAATTACAGTAATAAATAAAGCTACATTAGCTCAAGGAAAATGATCCGACGATGTTAGATTCCCATATTGGAATGTAGTTTTTTACTTTGTTTGAATGTTGCGATATTTACAACAACATAATTGCACTCAAATGATAGACGTTTATTTAACGCGTCAATCGCCTTGTACATATAACTACAATTAATGATATCATCGTCAGATTTAAATAAACTGTTAAACTTATTTAATCATATATTTATTGCCTAAACAAAAATTTCCTGAATGTAAGGAATAAAAAAATTGATTTTAAATAATTTCTAAAGAAATTTGTTTATTCTTAAGCATGATTTCATCAACATAAAATGATATTACTTAATATTTCATTAGTATGAATTAGATTACACTATTACATCATTTATAGTGTAATACTAAAATGCAAAGCTGATGAAAAGGTATGTATAATGTTTCAGGTAGTTGAGAATTTTATAATATTATTCAATAAATGTGAACTTGTGTTAAAAATCTGGTACTTTGGTTTGGATTTACTTTAATTAAGGATAGACATTACTATATAATTTGGATAATAAAATTTCAAAAAATTATATTATGTTTGAAATAATTTATGATTATATTTCTTTTTCTAAAATGTAACATAATTATGGAAAACTTTTTTTCCGCTCTGTATACAACTTCATGGGAACGGTATAGTTTGTAGCAATTATAATAGAACTGCACTAGCATTCAAACCTGATTCTCTAATGATTAGAAACATATTTATGGTACTTTGGATTTTTATTAAAAATTAGGTATGATTTTATAAATACATCAATTATGAAGCTTTGATCAAAGAGTAAATAATATATGTGTATTATATATCTGCATTATAATGACCAAGAAAACTTAAAATATTTCTAATATATAAATAATGGAATGGAAGAGAGAAATTAAATATTTTTAATCTAATGCTTCATATATTGATGTAAATGTCTTCATACACTGATGCAAAATACTATACCATTATCCACATATTATTATAAATCAAATTATTTTATATGTTTTAATTATAACATAAATTGTTTATCAGTTAAGAAACACTTTTCTCTATAGAATAAGAGGCCGTTCTTGGATGATGTCTCAACCAAATATGCTCAATATATGCTCATTTTTATGCTACTTGCACAAAAAGGCACATTATTACATCAAATATTGATCTCAACAACCTGCTATTTGCTAATATTTGAATAACAATTAACAGAGAAAAAGTAAAATAAGACTTGGTAAAAATGAGCACACAGAAATATAAATTATTAAAATTTAGAATTGTCTACAATAATAATTACTGAGACACCTCCACAAATCATGAAATGGCACTTATGCTCAAACTGAAATGTTATTCAGGCTATTTTGTTTTACTTAAAAAACTTTGAAGGCATAAGTTATTCTTATTGATTATTACTTTTATTACACAGTCTGTGTTTCCAGTTTTAAGAATCAAAATATTTTATTTTAGATCGTATTAACTTAAAAAGCTGAAACAGCATTTTCTTAAATTAAATATGTGTGCATGTTTTTAAAATAAAATATTAAAACTAAAATAGTTTTACATATATATGTATATATATGTGTGTATATATATATATATATGAAATGTGCTATAAGTTTAAGAAATAGTAAGTAATAATAAATGATTTATGAATTTTGTAAGTAAATATTTTAGTAAATTGAAAACACTGAATCAACTTTTATAGTCATCATTTCCTTTCTTTTTTCTTTTTTTTTATACAGATGTTATTTCTTAGTATATGTCTTTACTTGGTACCGATTTAATATTTGGTACCTTCATGAATCTCACCCCATGCTATTGCAGAAAGGAAGAGATGTTATGTTTATATGTGGTTAGGCTAAAAAGTGCTACCCTCTGGAGGCTGAGATAATTTCATATTTTCCTTCAATGTCATTAAACGACGAAGTTCTTGAAGAACTGTCTTAATTGTGTATTCTCGTTGCCACTTTGCAAGCACTGGTACACTGCGGTTATCAACCTATAAAATTTAATACATTAAATTTTTTTTTTTTTATATTATTGAAATTAAAAAAAAAATACTTACTGCACCAGTAGTACTGTTAATACAATTCATGTTGATCCTGCTTAAAAATCTTACATTGGGTGCATCATCTGGATATCTTTGACCACAATCAATTTTCAAACTATACATTCTATTTTCATATGGTGTCTAAAATTATATAATATATAGCTATAATATATTTAATAATATATTTAATTAATAATATCTATATATATTTAATATTATTTTTCTTATTAATAATGATAAATCCATTTACTTTTTTAATATAATTAATTTTGATTTGCTATTATTATTATTATAATTTTTACAATACAAATTTATATTTAACATAATAATATTATAAACAAATATTTATACACAATTCATAAGAATTTAAATTTTAAATTAATATATCAAATAGAATTTTATAAAAATTTAAAAAAAATTACTCTAGGTGGTCCAATTATCATTCCAGTCCAATGTGTGAGAGTCATGTCATCATCGTTTTCTAAGCCCCAACTGATTGTACCATCACCTACACCTTTTTGACCTTGTTCTAATTCCTCTAATAAACGAAAGTTTCGAGGCACAACTAAAAACATAAAATTGAAATTATTTTTTATAAAGCTACCAATAAAATATTATTAATTAAAATCACTAAAACATAAGTATAGGTTATGAGTCTATAATTTTGGCACCACGTAATCTTTTCCTTAATATTTTCAAATATTTCTTATAACATATATAATTTTATTTATATGAAAAAAATAAAATAATAATGATATTTTCAAAAACCCCGATGTACTATTAATTAGTTTTATATACATTTACTGTGCGGTGATATCTTTCTACATTATATGTCTACTGTTCTATTTTATCAAGATTTTAGAGGTACAATTTTCATAATGGTATTTTATACATGATTCTTTAATTTGAATTCTTTAATTTTTAAATAATATGAAACCTGTTTGTTATTTGCATTTTTAGCCTGTAAAAAACAGATATAAAATACTTACCTACACCGGTAGTGGGTACCGCCATGATATCTTATTTTTGTGAAACGCTGTATATTTTTCTAAAGAATACCAAATTAACACCCAATAATATGCTTCAAACTAAATCACTTTAGAATATGCGTCTTAATTATAGTATAAATCTTTCATTACCCGAAGCTAAGATGAAGAAAATAATATCTAATAATCAAGTGAAATTCACTTTGCGAAAATTCAGCCAACCTCCGTGAGGTTGTCTGTTTCCACAGACTATTCACTTTCTAGATGGAATTACTATATTATAGATTTTAGACTTTAATTATCCCAGCGTTTTTATAAATTTTATGCTTATAAATTTATTATTTTTTTAAATTTAAAAATATTTAATTTACTTTTATAATATTTATAATGACAATTATTATTAAAAAAATTTAATATTTTAATATATTTATAAATAAATGTTTTTTTTCTTAGTAAATTATTTTATATAATAAGTATAAAAAGAAATATATATATATATATATACAATCAAAAAATATTAACAATAATGATTCTTATAGAAAAATTATATAAATTTGTTTAATTAGAGTTTATTATCAAATTTCATAAATATTAATCAAAATATAAATTAATAGATATATCAAAGTTTTAATTTAAATTCAATTTTGCATATTATTAATAAATATCGAATTTAATATATATAAAGTCAGGGTTCCATTTTTTTTCGATACGGTTATGAAAGGGAAAGAAGGTTGGTACAAATGGCGTCGACTTGTAGAGGGGAGGAAGTCAGTAGTATCGCGCCGGCTGCGCAAGAGCAGCCTGCAAGACAGATTTTCCAATAATGAACAACCCGTGGTAACTGTCAGTCTGCTCGTGGTGCATTCGTTGACTCTTTCTGTGCATAGTGCGTCCCGGCGTGTGTTAAAATGTGCTATATGATTAATTGAATATTCCATTGAACGCGGATTACTCGAAGAACGCCAAAAATCCTGCTATAAGACAGGTATGTGAAAGAAATTAATTTGAATTTTTTGCGTTAAGAGTTTATTCTAATACCCGTGTGTGCTGTTTGACATACCTATAGATATATCTATTGAAGTGCTCACCATAATAAACAAACGAACGCCATTGACCTTTGGCTACACATTGTTGCTAATTTCTAAATATTCAAAAGAATTATTCTTTTTAATAAATTAATAATAGTTTCTTAAGCTCCTACGTTATATTATTTAAATTATTTTTTAATCTAAATAATATTTGTTTCATAATTAAAAGAATTCTTTTAAAAACTGCAAATAGTATGTAATAGATATCAAAAATATTTACAAAATAGCTTTTACAAAGAGATAATACATAATATAATGAACAATTTTAAATTTTATAATAATTTTTAGTTTCAATATTTCAATCTCGTTAGTTTTTGTAATAAGCAAAAAGAAAAAAATATTTTTTTATGATTGATGCAATTCAATTTCTGATATTACATGACTATATATTCTAAAATATATTAACATTCTTCTATAATTTTTTTTTTTTTAACTATAAATATATAAATACAAGGTTTATTATTTGATTTATATATATTATCGAATATATTATAAAATAATATATTCGATTGATTTTTTTTTTATGTAAACAGCACATAATCTAAATATTTAAATGTGTTTATTCTATCTTAATGGATTTATAATATTTCATAAATGGGAATTATTATAATCGTGTTTAATTATTTTAAAATCGTAAATATTCACAGGAATAAAATAATAATTATTATCATTTTATCATAGCTATAGTCAAGTATCAATAGTTTTACATTATTTATTATTAATATAGTTACTTTTCTTCTATCAAATCTAGCTTATTTTCCACTCACGATCATTGAGCATTATTGTCATTGAGTGATTTCGCAGTGAACCGTGAAAATGGGAACAAGTAATGACAAGAATGAAAGTAAGACAGCTAATAAATGTATCCTTTTCGATTTGTTGTTCATTCGTTCGGTTTAGGTATGTACCGTTATAGATGCGATTAACTTCGACAATATTCTGTTAAATCTATTTCTTGGCGTGCAGAAATGATACAGATAGAAATCATATCAACCATATCATATATGCTGTCACCATGAATTTTCTTTAATTATAAATCTATCGTTACATGGCGTCACTGGCACGTACATACGGCATTGCGAGCTTTCACCGCACGCGCCCACTTTGCAACGTGGATTGACCGTTATTGTTCACGTTCGATAACATTGTTACTAAATGTTAATATTACAAATTTTTGATCATACGAAATATCCCAAAATTTATAAATTCTTATTAATATTGAAATTTTTTGAACTTTTTTACTACTTTTATGAATTAAAATCGTTTCAATTATATATTATAATGATTGATCATATAATGAAATAAGGTTATATATTTTTGAAATTTTATATTTACTTACATTTCAGTTGATTATTTAAATATATAAATATATTTAACATATATTATATTATATATAATATGTATAAATATTTTTGCATATTTATAAATTTACTAATTTATTAATTTAATAATTCAATAATTTATTAGTAATTTATAGCTAGTGACTTATAAAATTTCACCAAAATTAATTTAATTGTGTAATAAGATTTTGTTTTTATTTATATGAAATAAAGAATAAGAATAAAGAATAACATTATTGAATAGGATTTAATTCTTTATATTTAAAAAAAGAATAAAAATGTTTTAAATAAGATTTTATTTTCAAAAAAATCAATTTTTAAAGTTCTTTATTATATTTTTAAATATAAAATAACTATATTTTTAAATATAATTCTATAAAATAACTCTATAGTTTATTATTATTCTATTATTATAATTGAAACGATATGAAAATATTATCGTTAATAAAAATATAGAAGAACGGGTATGACGATACAAGCAGCATTTTTCATTCAGAATAATCATTGTTTTGCCATTGTTTGCGATTAAAGTCATCGGAGCTACATATAGTATATTTCTGACAATAGAGAATTTTATGTTAGTTTTTTATTACTAGAAATTTACGGATTTTTTTATTTTTTTTATCGAATAAAGAAATAAATACATATTGTTATTCTAATTTTTAATAGTTTTAATTTATTTTTTATTTTGTAAAAAAATTTAATCAATTAACATTCTTCATGTAATAATAGAAATTTAATTTAGAAAATAAGAAATATTCAGTATTTTTGAATCTCAAAATTTCACCAATCATATTGTTTCATAAAGTCACGTGACTATACGTAACGAAACATGGATGCCATAGAGAGCAACTATAATTATTTTATAATTTTCCACATTAAAATAATATCATACATTTCAAACTCTTTCTTTTTTTTAGTTTTTAAAATTGGTGTTGAAACTTATTAAGTTAAAAATTAAGGTGACGTTACTATTATAATCACATGTGTTAAAATATCTTTGGATGATAGGATAGAATGTTCATTCAAGAGGCTTTATTTCTTCCGGATATATTGAATAGTCCATGTATTACGTCGTAAAAAACAGGTAATAATATATTTTTGAAAATTTTAAGAAATTTTAATGTATATATATATATGATTTTAAGTGAACGAAAAAAAACAAAAAAGAAAAAAATGTTAATATATTAAATATAGATATATCTAAAACCATCTTGATCTTGTGAACATTTAGCATTCTACGCCCACCAGCGTCATTTAAGATACGAAATTATGTACGTCAATGTATCTTTAAATACGACAAGACGAATCTATGTCAATGTTCTCAATGATCTTATATCGAAAATAACATTAGACTCTTAGAAATTAAAATACCACTATAATACCATACAATATCATAGTTATATAGTTAACTTTGAAACTTTTTCAAACTTGAAATTGTATATTTAATAACATTAATATTAAAACTTGAATAATTCTCTTTTTTTAGATTTGGATTAGAGGAGACTTATGATATGGATCAAATATTAGACATACTTTTTTTTTTTTTTTCAAGTTTTGTCTCGTTAATTAGGAATCAATATATAATTATTAATTCCATTAAGGTAACTTTTGATTATTATAATATATATTAAGATATTACGTATTTTCAAATTATATCTTTATATAATGTACACAATCGTACGACATGATTTCCATAGAAATTTTAATAATTTTATATACATATATAATTCATATATACTTTAGAATTATTTAAATTCTATTTTTAAATATTTATTTTTTAGTTGTTATAATTTCTTCAAATAATTTTAAATAATTTTTACAGATTTTTGCTGCATCTGGAATAATTATTTTATAAATAAATAAGAATCCTGCATAAAAAAGAATTGATAAATAATTTTCTCGATAATCTGAATCGATTAATACTTTAATATTTATGATCGTAGATCTATACTCGTTTTCACGAGCAATTTTCATAATTTCATTTTATCTCAAATCTATAATCAAGAGATATAATCTCAAGTTTTATCCACTTTTTCATATAATCAGGGCATAAGTGATTTTTTTCTAAAGAATTAAATCACGATAATTTGCAATATGAAAAATTATATTTGATATATTCTTTCTTATACGAACAAAAAAAAAAGAAAGAAAGAGAGAAAGAGAAAGAAAAGGGGCATTGTATTAATGTGACAATATATTTCGACGAGACCACGACATGCGAATTTGTAGGTAGATTCTTTGAGATTATCTCGAGCCACTTAAAAAGTCTCCCTGTACTCCGGTGTCTACGTTCCCCAAGTCGTAAGACGATGGGGGTAGTGGAAGTTCTCAGATAAAAAGAAGAGTCGTGGAATAGCTCGGGAAGAATTTCTTTATTACGATTTCTCGAAATACTACCCTCTTCACGTCTCGTCCCATTCGGGCGTGTTTTAAATGCAAAACATCGCTTTTCACGAGCAACGCCATTTAGCGTTGAAACGCGCTCATTAAAGGGGGGAGATCTTTTTCTGTCTTTCATTGTCGTGAACCAGTGATTACACTAACTTTCGGAAATCAAGAAAGCATGTACTTTGTTCTTCTTTTTCAATACCAAGGAATCAGTTTTATTTTAGGGGATATTGTACGTGTCGTTACTTATTAATTTATTCGTTAATGAAATTATTATCTCTCTTAAAGGTAATCCGTTAAAAAGAGTTTTTTTTTTACAAGTTTCTGTTATAAGAAAAATATAAAGAAAAAAGAGAAAGGAAATTATAAGCTTTTCAATTTCAATAAAATGAAGAGTTATATTATATGATATTTTAATTAGATGTTTCAAAAGGAATGATCAATGAATAATTGTTTTAAAATAATTGGAATTTTGCAAAGAGAAAAATCATAAAAATTCCTCATTTTTTTTCTTTATTTTTTAAATTTTCTTATAACATGTGTTTCCGTGATACTTCATTCCAAATTTCTTTAATGAACTTCTTTAAGTGAGATAATTATCTTCATAAATAATTTTTACAAATCTTTTCCATGTTGAGGACTATTATTTTGCACAGATAAAAATCCGATCGATTATCACGTTTTGCACGAGATTCCATCATTTATTAAAGTAGATGTATAAATAATAAACATAAGAAATAAATAATAAAAGCTCGTTTCATAAATTTCGAAGATAACAAAATTACTCATGCTCCAAAACTTTTGGAGTTTAAGCATCGTATATCATCGTTCCTCGTTATAAATACAATTTTTGTTGCTCGGTGGCTTATTTATGGCCGGTTGCATCGCTAGACGGAACTGCGTGTAAATCTAAGCCACGTAGCACCTCCGGTTGCGCGAATCGAGCAAACGCTTCCGTTGGATTCGTGCCAGTTATCCGTCGAAAGTCGCGATTTAGAGGGCGGGGACATGGCCTCGAGTTTTCCTTTCTGGGAACAGTCCTTTGTGCCCTTGGGGACCTCATCGACTCGGTTACAGCGACATTCGTGTTCCGGAAGTAGGCAATTCGACATGTTTGTCTGGTTGAGCATCCTATAGTCACATTCTCGAATAATAACACCGGTTTAAAATTTCTTTATTTCTTTCTTTTTTATTCTTCACTCTATTTGTTAATCTTGATATCAATTTAAAACGATTTAAGGGAAAGAAGAGTTTTAGAATTTATTTTTGTTTTATTTTTTTTACAGATCAGTATATATTAGGTTGTTGCTGGTAGATCTTCTTTCAAGAATCTTAAAATTGTCGATGAGGAGAAGAACTTTGGATTGTTTAGAATATTTCTGTCTTCATTTTTATCTTATAATTGCTATTTGTTCGTTTTGCGTATTAGTTTCAGATCATGTAGAGTAATGGTAATAATAGTAAACATTTTTACAAAAGTAGGTATACGAATACTTTGATATTCTGAAATCTACTTTGCACGTATTAAAGTGCTGACAGACATTGGTATGGCACATCGCGGATCTAATTTGATTATACTATTTTAGTATAAAAAGAAACAAAACAAGTTCAAATGGTTTTATACTTTTAGCTGATGGTACGTAGCTCTCTTTCATTTGTGAAATGAAAATTTAATTTCCATTCCTTGAATAAAATATATAAGGGAGTGGCAAGAAAAATGAAGATTAGTCATGAAAGAATATCATAATGTATGCTGATACTAATATTTTTAAAAAAATAATTTCAAATTTAAATATATTATAAATTAAATGTTAAAGTAATTCTATATTTTAAAAAATTATTAAAATTTTATTGTTATTATTATTATTTGATAAAATATATTAAAGATTATTTCCTTAAATAATTAAAATGAAAATGGATGATTGAAATTACATAAATAAATAATGTAAAAATATTATAAATCAAAGTTATATCGTTTCTAATCTTTATAAGATTAATTTTTTAAAAAAATAAATCTCCATTCGATTTTTTTTGGAAATATTTTTCTTTTATAGATTTCTAAAAACGATATAACCATAACATAAATAGAAAGTGACTTAAATAAAGGGAGCAAAAATACCACAGCATAAATTGTGACAAAATTCTTCAATTGGATAATTTTCATCATTTATCGATTCCTAATATTTCCACATAGTATACATAAAAAGTTTTTCAATTTATGAAAACAAACGCAATTCCCATAGCAAACGCTATCATGAATAATAAAAGGACGAATAAAGAGACCATGTAAAAATAATTCTACGTAGACGCACCACCTACACGTGTCTCACCCATAATTTTTATTTTTTTCTCTACACTCAGAATCGCCCTGTTCTCTCGTTTGCACCCTCCCATATTTGCCCCGTTCCGTGTGCTCGTCGTGTTTGTCGAACGCAACACCGACCGTGTACAAAAGCCTCGTGCACCAATCACAAGACAAAACATCGTTTCTTCTCTCCACCAATATTCTATCCTCGAACAATTTTCGTAGATAGACGGATGGTTCTACGAACCGCGAATATCATTTCTCGCGTTATTGACGCGACAGAATCCGTCCAGCTTTTCAATTATTCCCTCGTCCAATGGAGACACCGAAACGTTGAGAATCGATTTATCGAGCTTTGAACCGAAATAGTTCCACGTAAAATAATATCCCACACCGTTGATAATTCTCCCCCTCGTTGGGCTATCTCGATAAATTTCTAGATTATTAACATATATAGGGTGTTAAAATTTATGAGACACGTCATTGAAGATTGATTCTAAACGTCAAAATAAATATGAAAATTGATGTACAAAAATATTGGTTAAGGCTTATTTGTTAAGTTAGAAGCAATTTAAATTGAGAAAAAATAGAGTGATGTGACAAAGATGGAACTGTTCTTATTCTTCTATGTATTTATTTCATCTAACTTAAATTGCTTGTGACTTTATAAATAAATCTTAATTAACATTTTTACCAAATTTTGTGCTTGTTTGTAGAATCGATTCTATGAAAATATTAACACACTATATATATTATGTGTATAACTACATTAATAATATAGAATTCATGGAGATAGTTCAATGGGGGGAGAATTATCAATGTATACGTGTTTAGCAACACGACAGATGTACTTTGTTCCAAGATTAAACCGTTTTCTGGATACAACGTGAAATGGAGGGAAAGAGAACAATATCTAAGACAGTGTTTCCCAACCTTTTTTTGAGATACGACCCCTTTTATAATAAACAAATATCGATTCTTTTCCTTTTATAAATGTATTTCTTTAAAAATTCATTTACATTATCATTGTCAATTTATTTCTATTTATTTTTCCCATATAATTATATCAAAGTAAATAAGTATTAGAAAATTTTTATTACAACATTTTCCATGTAAATGAATTCCAAGTAAAAATAACTATTGCAACCCCTTTGTGGGTCGCGACCCAGAGGTTGGGAATCCATGGTCTAGGTCCTAGACTTTAGGACGATCACCGATGAAAAACCTTCAGAAAAATCGATCGTCGCCGCGTGTTCTCTCCCTAACTCCTGTCTCCAGGGGTTGATTCAGAGAACCCTCTGAAGCGTCCTTCGAGACCATCCTTATTTTAGTCCCGTTCACCCTCGAAATAGTTAACAAGATTCATCGTGACGAACCAACCAGTGGTTTTCTGTAACAATATAAGAAAAGAAAAAATACATTTTCCAAACATTTTTGCATAGAATTAGAATGCATCATCATTTGATCATCAAATCTATTAGACAATCATATTGGAAGAAATGAACTCTCAAAATAATAATTCGCGAGATTTATTTTCGATTTTTCGCTAGCGAATCCTGTGTTAAAAATAATTCTCGAGACTAAGTCTCGTGAATTTTACTCTCAAGTATTACTCTTTACTCTCGCTTTCACAGATCGATACGCACTTTTACACGCGCGTCACGCGTGGAAAATGCTTCCGTTCCGTTTCGTCTCATTCCATATCGTTGCTAATCTCTGAATTTTCCTCTCCCTCTCTCTCCTTCTCTCTTTCCTTTCTCTCCTCGTGTGTTAAGCTGGCACAAAAAGCGTCGAGGCCTCTTATCGCATTTTCTTCTTTTTCTCCCCCCTTTTCTCTCTCTCTCTCTCTCTTCTACACGGCGGGAAATAATGTTCTTTGACGCGAGTCTCGCGAGTTCCGCTTTTCCTAGCGAGAAACAAGGTGCACCGAGGGGAATTCCTTTGAGCGTTTTATCGAAAGAGAAGGTACGACAGGGCTGCTCACTCGTCTTTCTCGGTCGGTCTCTCGTTCGGTCGATCTCGTTGCTTGATATTCGTTTTCCGTGTTCCAACGTTAAGAATCCCGCTTGATTTTACGGGTTGGGTGTTTATCTCGGGGAAAATTCGATGAAAAGCCCTTTGACAGAGGCGGTGGCCGATGTTTCCGCGCCGTTTTTCCAAAACTCTTCCAAGCGAACGTTATTGTTTTCTTTGTTCGCGTCGACACCGATGGTGCTTGAAAGTTTCGCGAATCTGAGACAATACGTTTACATCACGTCGGTTCAGATGATTGATATTAGGTATGAAATTTTGCGAACGAGATGTTGGATAATTAAGGAGATAAGATTTGTGATGAGAATTATATGTTAATAATTAA
Source organism: Apis florea (assembly GCF_048593485.1). Classification (NCBI taxonomy): domain Eukaryota; kingdom Metazoa; phylum Arthropoda; class Insecta; order Hymenoptera; family Apidae; genus Apis; species Apis florea. The sequence goes on along the minus strand of NW_028256688.1, from coordinate 103,262 downwards.
AGATTAGTTTTACGTACGAGAATATCTCTTGCTTTATTCGATATCTTTTTCGCGTGGGTGATTCATCGAGGACAGAACAATGAAATATCGTAGATGAATTATTATCATTTCATCTGAGATTAAAAACAATAGTTTCCTTCCTTCTTATTTCTTCTTTCATCTATTATATTTTTCAAATTTGAAATTAAATAACAAAAGGATATTAAGATCGTATAAATATTTCAAATTCTTTCCAATCTTTATAAAATATTTATAAAAAAAAAAAAAAAATAGAACTTAACGACACAAGTACAAATCGAAGAAAAGTTTCAAATAAAACGGTGTACAACGTTTGATGCACTGATCCCACGTCACTTTTCAAAATTTATTTATATCCGCAAAGGAAAGTGCAACGAGTAAAAAACAAATCAAAAAAAAAAACGCAAGATCGCTTGACCTACGGCTCCTTGTATAGTCGAGTGTTAAACCGTGCGCGTTGCGCAAATAGGTTGCCGTGCTCATTAAGTATACGAGGTAGAAAAACCGTTCGTGGCCTTCCATATATGCACGTTAGAGTTAGGGGACCCCCTATCGGGGTGGTTGTACTATTGATTTTTTTCGCCCTGTCCCGTTGAATTATCGAGAGTCCTCCTCTCGTGCGGGCGATCCTGCTGGCACATTGTGCTGTCCTAGCGCAACACAACCAAGCTGGAATCATGCGTGTTAAGGAGCGGCCCCGATAAAGGACCCGTGATCCGCGATAACATCCCGCGCACGATAACACGTTTATCTTTAAACCCCTTTGCACGCGTATCTCTCGATTCGAAAGAAGAAATGGCGCCAAAATTTTAAAAATATAAAATATTCGAGGGTGAAGAAGGGGTCGAGCCCCTCATTTACACTCGATCCGTTTCGATAATAGTTCCGACGCGATACTCCCAATTAGACTGTCGACTCGATCGAGTGGCGCGAGCTTACGCGGAAAATTAACGAATATATTCACACCGGCATTTTCCACCCTCGACGACGACGGTACCAATTACGATTATTGATTGAGAGCTGTCGCGGCACTCTCTGTGAAACGGTCGACGCGGGGGAGCCGTCTTTGTATCGGAAACGCGTGAAATAATAATTCGATCGAGATATTAGGTGTAATTGTTGCTTCGTGATGTGAATGTGAGAGAGAGGGTATGTGTCTTGTCTCGGTGCAACGAGGAGGAACGTGCTCTTTGGTTCTCTGGTATCTGTCGAGACAAGGATGCACCGTACCTCTTGTCCTCGTTGCCTCGCAGCCACTGTTGTTGCGTATTACATCGAGCCCGGGATGCAGTTTAATCGTAATAACGGGCGGAGGTGTAGCGTTGCGTTAGATTAATCGAGCGAGACGGCCACGTATGGCGTATGGCATTTCTCACCTGCCCTTTTTTTTACTCCCCTCCTATGCGTTCTCTTTTCTCTTTTACGGCTCTTCTCTTGTCTGTTATGCGGCTTTTGAGCCACGAAGAATCGTAGGTATGGCAAGAAGCGAATTGTACTCGTTGAACGATTATAGTTTTATTGTAAAAATTGGATATTACATGATGCTTCTAGTAATAATTTTAATCTTGCCATTCTCTCTTCAATAACATTTTGGATCTTAAAATTCTTATTAAACGTTCATTGCAATAATTTAATACAATTTCAGAGTTGGAATTTAACAAATTGTGCTCGATTTGTCGATTGTTACGACTGTTAGATTTCTGCTGTACTGCTAATGTCGAATGAAATTTGTATATGTGAGAAGGGTATTCGCTTGATCGAGTTGGGGAACACGTTGGTTTCTTTGTGGACTGGTATGTGGTTAGATGGAGGGATGTAGGAAACTATATTCAATGCAAATTGTATTGTGTTCGGCTAACTGTGCGTCGAATTTAATGGAAGGCTTTTTTAGTAATTGAAATGTAGATATTGAGACGTTGGTGTATAATATATATATCGTTTCTCATGTATAATTCAAATTTAGATTAGAGAAATCGATCGATTGAACGATCAATTTTCAATAGAGTTTATTTCCTTTCTCTTCTCTCGTTTAATTTGTATATCGCAGAAATTATCAGATCTTAAATGATTTAAGAAAAATTACTGTAGTCTTATATCGTTTCCAACTACCTGCATTTTCTTTATATGCATATATTTAAAAAAAACTAATTGTGCCACCTATATATCTTTGATACATTTTTCACGTATCAAACAGTTTACAGTTTAAGACAATTTCAGAATTAAATACTTCATAAAAAGGTCGAGCATTTTTTTTTCATAATTACGGTATTAAAAAAATTTAGATTTCAAAATTAAAAGTCATAAATTAATCGAGAGAAAAGAAAAAAAATTAATTAATTAAGTGTATACGTATATATAATTTAATTATGTCTCAATCATCGAACACTTCAAATTAATAATAATAATAATCATCATCCAGTTTCTCGATTCGAATTTTTCCCATTCCGACATCCCTCTCATCGCACATCCAATCCCCCGTCCGAGTTTTTAATGAAACCCCTCCTTTTCGTGTTTACATTAAGCGCCTCTCCTTTATTATTCGTCTGTCTGGAGGATTCGTGGTCGATATTCTAAATGCATTTTTTCCAAGAGCACGTCGGCGATCACCGTCACAACAACTTGGAAATCTCGGGGAGGGGCGGTGGGGCGGGGGCGGGGGTCGAGCCGCGATCCCGCGCTCGACGAGTGGGTGCTCGACAGGGTGGAGTGAACGGTACAATTTCATCGACGGCTCGGGCAATAATCTCGCCGACAATGCGGCCGCAACCGGAGTCAGGAACGAGTCAGTTGGCATCTTCGATCCGTCCTCGACTCGAGGCTACGACAGACCCGGTGCCGGCTCGATGTGTGCTTTCAAACCGTTTCGAAACGATCCTTCTCGAGCACAATTGGCCGTGGCTAGAAAGATTTCGATAATACACGTCGCTTACACGATAACGATTTCTTCTCTCCTTCTCTGTCTCTCCCTCTCTTTTCCCTTCTCTTCGGCCGTTTTATTCGATTGCGAGAAATGGGAAAAGGTGCGTCGAGTGGAGTTGATTTCGTGGACGAGACGATATCGTGATATATTTTCGATGAAATTAATCAAATTATTGTTATTTCTTTTTTCTTTTTTTTTTTTTAAGAATCGATTGCGCGAAAGAAGAAGAGAATTTAAAGTTCTTCCAATTTCTTCGAACTTAAGTCGAGGTAAAATAATTTTTTGCACGAACAATATTGTATCGGGAGAGGGGATATCCTCGTCGTAGATGGGAAAGGACTTAAACGAGGCATGATTAAACTAAAATACGGCGGGGACGGCAATTAATTATAATTTTAAAACCATCGACCGTCGTCCAGCTTCCATTAAGATTATAAAGGAAAACGGTAGCTTGTTTCGTACGTTCTGCGAGTTGGTCCCTCGAAACTTTGCAAGGTGTGGAGATTTTATCGGGTTGTTACCATTTTGGTTTAATGTTGGCTTAATGTGTCGAGCCGTTCATAATTAATTAATACAGGCTGGGTCATCCGATGTTATCGTCCTAATTTACGTTAATGTTATTACTAATGGAGAAATTAAATTAAATCGTACGATTTTACGGGCAATCTGCCGGACAGATTAGACGAAATTTTTTTCTATTATATCTTTAGGATTTTCCCTCTAAAATACGATCGGTAATTAAATCTTTCACAAACTCGATTAATCTCGAAATTGGTCAGAAACAAAAATTGGAAGGAACTAAAAAAAAAACTTTTCCCTACGTTATATCTCAACGTAATAATATATAACACAAATATCAGCTTTAAAAATAGCTTAGAAAAATTTTTGCTGGAAAAAATTATAATAGGACACGTATCTAAGAAGAAAAGAAGAAGAAGAAAAAAGGAAATTGTACGTTCCTCGACGCTTCTCGTCCATATCACAAAAATTTGCCCGTCTACTCGAACGTAAATGGCCGCCACTCCAAATTTCCTCGTTTCACGATTCATTCCTCCGGCACCCATTCATATTTCCCTCCCCCCATTTTCAAAGCTCCGTTTTTCCCGTTGAAAGCGTCACCGGCACCGGGGCGCGTTAAATACCATAGAGAGCCGGCGATGAAACCCACGACGATGAAGGCGCACACCGGGCATTAGCCGGCGAGCATCGCCAAGCTGATGACACCTCATCACGCGATCCCTCTTTCACCCGTTCACGCACGTGCCTCGATTCTGTCGGCGTTCCATGCCTATCAATCTTCGCGCTAAACATATGCTTGAAATCGTACCACGCGTTCCTTAACCCTTTGCTGGATGGACGGGTGTGTTGTTGCCGCGTGGTCGTCCGATTTCTGCCATTCTAGACACCGCATGTCTGATCGTTCGAACACGCGCATTGTTTCGATACCATCGCTCGATTTTTTTTACGACCGGTGAATGATCGATCCTTTCAATCTTGCAGCGTTTCGAAATTTGCCTCGAAAATTCTTATTTTTTTTTTTTTTTTTTTTTTTTTTCAGAAAATTTGTAACTTCTAAATTAGACCTGCTTTTCTGTATCAATTTTGTTTCCATACAAAAGGGATCCTCCAAAGATCATGAATATGTCTTGTGTGTAAAATAGGATATAGTATCTAGAGGAATGGTTAATTGGAATTTTATCGAGCTTTAAAGTGGATGCATCCATATCAGGTTTAAAATATCATGAGTGGAAAAAAAAATATGATAACCTTGTAAAATACCATAACCTTGTTGTTGCGGGAAAATAAAAAAAAAAAGTAACCTTTTTAAAAGTAAAATATCATAACCTTGTTATTTAAAAAAACAGGCTGTATATTCTTTGATATTTAAAGAAAAAATTTAGTCGTATTGATTCGAACAACTTCAACACGAGATTTATCGTTCGTGTTCTTTAAGAATAGTCAATTATTACTCACTTAGAAATAATTTATTTATTACTCGTGTAGAATTACTTTCATTTTTTTTTTTATACATATTACACCATAAATAATTACATTAAATATAGATATTTATTTTTTTTTATCGATAAAAATTGCTTCTACGTATATGAAAATCTTTCGAAGTTCTTTATTCTCCACAGTGGGATTCATTTTATCCACCATATTCAATTTATGAAGATTAAATATCTTAAAAAATGATATTTTGCTGATATCCTTTAATAAACTCTTCTATCGAAGAAAGCTCCATACTTCCATTATTCAATCTAAAAAATGGCATCCATCGAAAAAAGTAAAATTTCACGATCGAAGGAAAATACTATCGAGATTATTAACCATACATTATTTCTCCACCACCAAACAATTCATTTTGCAAAGGGTTTGTGTTCTGACCAAACCAATCGTATTCGTTGGCCATTACGGCCTCCTCTGTGCAAGCTGTATCGAGAGGATAGGGCGTATAACAGCAATTTCACCATTGTAATAAACGCGTTGACAATGGGCCTGCTCGGTGTACAGAGGCCCAGCTGGCCCCCTCGATTTTTACCGCTTGTTTGCCACCTTCGAGCATACCCGGTCCATATTACAGGCTACGGGGATACAGGGACGCGAAGAATGCTATAGCATGCCCCTCTCCCCCTCTTTATACACGACTGGTAACACATGTTGCATGGAGTGTGTCCCATTGTCTCGTGTCGTGGCTGTTCTCGTGCCGCACACCGGGTGACGGACGAGCAAACGAAGGACTTTTTGATCGTATGTCCGTCTGGACACGAGAGATTTTTTCGATGGATCGGCACGTTCCATTCTTCTCTCCGTTCTTCGTATCCATTACGCGGAAATTATTCCCGGTCCAACCCTTGTCAGCAGTCGCTTTTCTCGAATATTTCGTATGTAATGTTGATTCTTAGATTAACTTAGATTATTATGAGAAAAGTTTTCTGAAAATATGTTGAACGTTTCTTTTTTTCTCTTCTTTAATTTTTAATATCATTTGTTCACTTGTTCGTTGATGGAAAAGAATGTAAGAATTGTTCGATGATTGTTGGATTTAAAGCCTTCGATTTGCTTCATTTCTTGGCTTCATTTCTTCACGCTGCTAATAATAACAGCGTCCAAAATCACTGAGCAAAATTTTAAGGCATAAGCATAATGTATAATAAAGGTAAAGGGCACGTTATGTCAGAGAAATCCCCGAGCATGCCGTTAATTCAAGCTTAAAATCGGGAACAGGCGTTATAACCGCGAAATAAATCCGCGCACATACCATATTTTATCTCAAAGTAACGAAGTAATGAATTAATCGTTGGTTAATCGTTTCATAGGCGCAGTGACGCGCTCATTATCCAATACAAACGGACGAATGAATCACGTCAAAGTGATTTCTCTGTCTGACGTCACGGTGAACGTTGGAAAGGCTCGAGTTAAAAAACGGTCGAGATAAGCCCGATGAAAAATCACGATCGTTACGAGGCCGCGTATCGGCACGAATTTGCATATTTTTTTCCTGTGAAACGCGATAATTATATCTCTCTCTCTCTCTCTCTCTCTCTCTCTCTCTCTCTCTCTCTCTCTCTCCTCTCTCCTCTCTCCTCTCTCCCCCCCCCCTCTCTTTCTGGGGCGCAAGATCCGCGACCCAGTTCCGATTCGAACGAGGAAACCGAATACGTTGGGGGGAGGTATCCATTCGCGTGGTTGACGAGGAGACAGGAAGGAAGGAAGGGTTGAAAGAAACAGGGTCGAAAAGGAGAAAAAAAAGGGGGAGGGAGGTGTAGCACACTGGTATTTGCAGACTGCAATATCGCGTAATGGAATCGATGTTGCGAACAAATTGCGAAATGGGTGGACAAAGGGTGGAAGGAAATAGCCTGCGAAATGCACGCGAGTTAATTAACCTCTTTGCCCTAATTACCTCCTCCCCTAGGTGGGTAGGTAGGTAGGTGGAAGTAGGTGGCCATTGGGGGAGGGGGGCATGTTATGTAGCGATGATCGTGGTTTTTCTGGCATCACGCGGTTGACATTCACGACGATGTGACGACAATCTAAAGTGACCGGAATAGACGAAGAGGGAGAGGGAGAAGGGTAAAGCGTCACCGGAAGAACGAGGGAAATAAATAAAACATGAAGTATTTTCGAAGGGACAGGCGTTAAAGGTTAGCTCCTCCCTCTATTGGGAGGATGAGAAGTGTAAAATGATATTGCCACTTTTGTATTCTTTGCTGGCTCACGTAGCAAGTTTATTAATGGTATTTTATGCCGGGTGGAAAGGCGGGGATTACTCGACAAATACGAAGGAGAGAAATCTTAGAGGAATTGATATTTTCAATGCTGTAAGTGGTTTTCACAGCTTTTTCATTGGCACGCGAATATAGAGTGAGGAAGAGGAAGATGAAGAGGAAGCTAAAGAACTTTTTAAAGGATTAATATTTTTGGAGAAATATAGAATGTTTGAAGCATCGTAATCAATTAGATAGGATTAGGACACGAGTAAGGAATGCAGTGCGTGTGATGGATACACGAATTGAAAAAATTCATATTCCAAAATTTATGCATAAAGTTAGGAATCGTTGAATTTTTTGTAACATCTTTTATTTCGAGGCGCAAAGATTTCTGCTCTCATTCTTTTAATCAATTTTCTTTTTTTCTCTTTCACGTCGTCGTGCCGTTAAATAGGACTATTAAAAGTTTTAAACTGTTCGCGCTTTAAAGTGCAAAACTATGAAACTTCTTGTTAAGTAGTATATTTAAGACAGAAAAAGAAACGAAGAGAACTAGTTTCATCGCCCCTTTTATGCATGGAAAGCGGAAATAGACCTTTGTGGCGAACATTCAGATTATGGTAACCATAAGATTGAATAATATCTCTCCTTTACGAGAAAGAAAGTATAATATTTCCTTCTTTGATATTGCTATCAAATAAAAACTAATGAACTGCGTGTAAAATGTTTTTTTGAAATCAATATTTGATGAGATTGGGATTTTTTTTTTATTTTATTTTGCAACATCATCAATGTTTTGTAGAATATTGACACGTATTTTTTGTTGTGTTTTTTTGTTTAACGTTTGTATGTATTTTATTTTTTTTTTCGGACTTGCATAAAATTACCAAAAAAATTGCCGAAAAATAAAATATTGTTATAAAATCCTTGAATTTTTTACGAATCTATGCAGAAAATTATATAATCGAATCGTTTATCACATAGTTAATGTGCTATTAATATTTAATATTGTAATTAATATAGAGTTAAACGTTTCATGGTTTCAATCTGCCTTTAAATGATCGTTCGTGAGAAGGATCATTTTCATGAATTTCCACAGGGATGCTACTTGATTTTACGAGGAGCCATGCAACACGTGTCGATGACACAATTTCAATTTGCATTTATCTTCGCCGTGAATTATTTCTGATCTATACGAGTTCAACTTTTGGAAAAATTATCCTAAAGAATCCTTTTTCATCATATTTTCATTGTGAAAGATCCGCTTCATTTTGATAATTCGATTTCTATTTAATTTAAACTTATAAACAAATTCAATTGGGTTCGTACAAATTTTGCCAATTTAATTTTGAATCGTTATAGTAAATATAATAATTCAATAAATTTTATCTGATTAATAATATAAACGTTTGTTTTGTGTAAAATTTTATTTTTATTTATTTATTTATTTCAACTCGTTTTCTGAAAAAAAAAACAGTAAAAAAGAATTTGAGTTTGCATAATAATTTTTCGATAAAAAAAAAACGTTTCAATTTAATATCGTATATACAAAAATCGGATAAAAATTGTAGATTATTATATTTTTACGGAGATCGTTAATTCAACATCGATAAAACATCCTTTAATCCCATTTAACGATTTAGCTTGCCAATAATCCTTCCACGATTGCTAGTCAGGGATACCGCAATTATTACTCATCGATAAATCCCTTTAATTCATTCACCACACGAAACAATAAATCCTCGAGGGCACGGTTAGGGTCCCGGACACACTATGCTAGCTATGAATCCGACTCAACAAATCAATTCTATTATCAGGCAAACGAGCCACAATGACAAACCCTTCGCACCACTGTCAATTTCACCAGTAATCGACAAAGTGCCTCTCAATTCCACCAATCAGTTCAACCGCCCTACTCATCTCTAAACTCGACGAGTACTTTCTCAACTTTTATGAACCCGAAGATGTCTATCATTCAATATCCCAATTTCTACGTCGACTTTACGTATCTAATGAACCGATACGGATGGCCAGAGATTCATTATTGAATCTAAGAGATATTAATTTTTCAAAAAAGAGCACGACACGAATTTTTGAAATTTTATTTCAATAAAAATTAAAACGATAAGAAGATATTGTGATCGTGATTAGTGTGAGCTTCATCAAAGATGGTTTGATAAGAGGCTTGAATAATGTTGCACAATTTTGAGAATCAAGATTTTGTGAGTCACGTCTTTGAGGAAAATTTCGTCTCGATATTACGTTAGTATTGCAAGTAACTGCATCAGCGTTCAAGTGACGTACTGATATCGGTGTATGTTTGATAACGTGTTATTTATATAGAGATAATTTACAAGTGTTCGTGTTCACATTATTGTTGATATATCAGGTGGAATTTAATTGAACGATTAAAAAATATTACATCATTATTTTTTCGATACGAACAAAATGGATGGAATAGAAATCTTAATTTGAAAAGAAAAAATAGAAATAAGATATGATTAAATTTTAACTCGAAAATATGCTGGAATTCCACATGGTGATTGTGATTCTTTATGACAAATATTTTTGATAATAACGAGTATCTTAAAAGGGGATATTTTAATAAATAAAATATCGAAAATATTAAAGTTGTTCAAAGTTTTAAACTTTAAAAAGAGATTGTTAATAACACATAATGATGAATTTAAAATTTAGATTAAATTACAACCTATCTACATCAAATCAAAACTATAATCCATACCAGAACAATGACTAATAAGATAGATTTACAATCGTCGATTGAGATCATTAATCGCATCAACGATCCTCAATTTTAATTCTTGTATTAATAACTATCGTTTCGTTTAGTATAAAACTTAAAATTTATCATGTTATTCAACAAAGAAATAAATTCAGCTCAACGACTATTCGATATACAATAATATCAACGTAATGATACATCTATAATATTTTTCATTAAATATTGATTTACGTACCAAATTTAGAATTTGATACCAATTTAATCGTAAACACAACAATATCAAAAATATTAACTGTTCAATGTAAATATTAAGAAAGAAAAATTAAATTTACCGGATCAGATCAAAGTATGCGACTATAATAAGGCAAGGATTAATTTACGACACCCCTCATTTCTCGTCACAGCAATGAATCACCACCCACTTTTACCCAAAAAACATCCTCGTTAGCGTGTAACAAATCCCCCTAATGAATTCCACGCGCGAAACCACATGTCTACCAAAGCTCGGGCTCCCAGAAACCCGGCTACGATCCTGATCGAGAGTCGATTCTATTGTAAGGTGAGGAGGCCAACGGCGTACATACACCGGGTGGCCCGATGGATTATTCATGCGAACGGTAAACAGCACACACGCACACGTTGAGGGGGGAGGGGAGGGAGAAACAAGGAATGTAGCTACTAATAGGAAGGTACGGGGCCTAATATTAATTTCTGGGACCAACGGGATCGCATCTGGCCACCACGTGCTCCGCCAACTTCACCCCTGTCCGAATAGCGAATTCTTTCGGGTTGGATAGGGGCCGTTTCGTTAATGGGCGCTCGTATATCCGTGCCCAGAACAATGTACAGAGTTTTCTTCCTTTTCTGAAGCAGCCAGCACGTGTTTATCGGGGCCATTGGACGAAACGTGCCTCGAATTTGCTGATCCTCTTTAATACATTGCTCCCAAACCCCGGCTGGTCGTCGGAAGAGAAGTTTATCGGATACGTGTCGCTTGGAGAGAAGTTCGAGAGGAGACGAGATTAGAACCAATTGTAGGGATTTGGTGGAATTGCATTGGAGAAATTTTAAGCGAGAAATGATCTTTTGTTAGAGATCGAGAAGAGGAGGTTTAATCGAGGGTGAGATTTGGTGTGTTTCTTTTTTTTTTTTTTTTTGATATGGTTTTTGGATTAATATCGCGTTAAATTTTACGATGAAAGTAATATTGGAGATGACATTTTTGAAAAGGTGAAAAAAAGATATGATTATATATATTCAAAAAGAGGAGGGTTTAGTGTGATTTAATTGAGATTTTAAATATGAGTTTTTCGGGAGGTAAAGTTTTTGTAGATTTTAATTTCTGTGTTACATACATGCTGTTTTACATTTTAGAATGAGTTTTGAAGTTGTTTCAATTTGTATAAAAAATTTGAGGGATTTGTTATAGTTTTATAAAGAAATTTTTTTATATAAAATAATAATAATAATATAATAATACTTTTTTTTTATTATTTATGTATCGTAAAAGAAATATTTTTTTTTCATATTCTATATCTCGTAGAATTGGGTTGTTTATAACCGAGTTTAATTAAATTTATAAAAAACTGAGTATTTCATTATACAACCGTTCGTTAAGTTAAATGTTGTGTATTTTTAAAAATAAAAATTCGGGAGAAAGAAATTCGTGGATAAAATTTCGTTTGGATCGTCAACGTCCCAATTTGCAGAGGATTAAAAGTACAAATATATATTTTCATAAAATTCATAAATTTCTGTATTAACATTGCAACTAAATATGTTGAAATTTATCATATTTTTTCCATTAATAATTTTTTCAAAATCGATATTTATTTTATTAAAAAAAAATAATAATTACAGTTATTATTTTCTTTTAAATTATATTTTAATTATTATTATTTATATTCATTATATTAAAAAAAAATATATGCACAATATATATTTAAATGTGAAAAGATTTTAAAAGATATCTCTAGATTAATTGTCTAGATTAGAGAGTATAAAATTATTTAACGGTCAATATTTTATACACGACATATTAAAGAGCATAAATGTGTATGCTACAACCATATTGTAAAAGAAATAACATAGGAAGGAAACACTTAAAACCCTTTCCTTGTTAAAAGCATTAAGGAGGCGAAAATTGATTTAATGCATTTCCTGTTTATCTAGCATTATCAATTAGTAAACAAAATAAATCATTGATTAAATAAAACAACTACCATTACATTTATTCTTTATTTTTGCAATTACTTTGTGTAATATCGATATGTATAAATTAATCGTGTGCTTTGATCTTTTCATTGAAGATTCGAAAATTTTTACTTTTACATATTGCAGTATGCTCCAATTAAATTTAATTAATTTCTGTAATAGAACAAGGAAATAATACACACGTTGCGTAATTATATTATTTAACGAACAAAATAATGGGAAACTGGCATTGCAAAAAAGTGATAGGATTTTTGAAAGTACGATTTTTACTTAAAAAATTCAAAGAGAATTATTTCACCAATGAAAATTTTATTTTTTAATACTTTTTCATTGAGAAATCTTCATCGTGATTGAAGATAAATTTCAAAATATATTAGAAAAGAAAATTGAAAAGAATCGTTTATAATTTATAATCTATAATTTGTTCAAAAAAGTCATGAATAAACTTTTGAAGAATTCTAAAAATTTCTATCTATTGAATATAAAAAAATTTGTTTTTTATTATTAGTTTATTATTTTCTACAGTCAAAAAACACATTAAATAGAGTTCATAGAATTTAGATGGAACAGAGCACGAAGAGTTTGTTATCTAATCTTGGAGCATTCTCCAGCTGCGATCATTTAAAAATATCCCTTCGTTCTTCTTTTCTTCTCTGCTCTCTAGTCTTGTGGGACTTTCGAAAAGGAAAAACAGATTAAAGGATTTCTCCCAAAGGAGTAGACGTACGAAAATGCCCACATTTTCACATTAAATGCCAAATTCAAATCATGAAAAGTATTTTTTTCTAGATATTAATTAAACTCGTAAATCCAGAGTTTTGTATATAAAATTAAATTATTAAAACGGCTTTCGTAACTGAAGAGAAAATATATTTAATTCTGTGAAATTTAATTATTTTTTATTATATTATATGATGTTCAGTTACAAAAAAAAAAAATAACAAAAAAAAATATATTTTTAGATATTTCAATTTAAATTTTTCAATTTTAAATTTTTGAATTTCAATAGTTGTTTCATTTAAAAAAAAAAAACCCAATCATCATATTATATTACATCCATATTTTCCATTACATTTAAAATATATTTAAAAAGAATTCAAATTTTCACAAATACAATTCGCCCTTTATCTTATGGAGCTCTTTTTTCAAGAAGATTTTCTATTTAAATTTAAATTTTCATTGCATATGAAAAATCGCAAATCAAATGTTTCTTAATTCAAATGACTACTGTCATTTCATTAATCATTTGAGAATAAAACTAAGCAGAAATATTCGTCAACTCGAAAACTTAAAGAATCCTTTAAACCATAATAACTCGATATTATATCACTCACTCACCGCGCAACGAATTCAGAGGTCCCAATGGATCTGGTGGAAAACTTCTTCCATTCCTTCGAAAACTCCATAACTCGGCGTGTATGCGTGCATCGAGTCGGTCTCTGTTTTTCGTAAACAAGCATCAGAGCGAGTGCACACGCGACGCGGGGGTGCGTGTCGAGCGGGAGAAAGAGATCCAGTTCCCAACAAGCACGAAGCACACTTCCCTATAGTTTATCCCGTCCCCTCGCCTATTTGCTCCCTATTTTCTGGCCGGCGGCTCAAAGTTCCTCCGCGATGCATGCACGCGTGTACCGAGAGGAAAGTTGTTTGAAAGGACGCGAAAAATGGCGCGGTAAAAAGCCGGGGAGGACGGCCGAGTTTCCGTCTTCTCGTTTTATTATCCGGCCTATCCCGCGTATTCCATCCTCCTTCGCCTTTATCTACTCTTCTTTTTTTTCTTCTTCTTTTTTCTTTTCTTTCCTCTTCCCTCCCCGGCGATATCGTGTTTAACATTTTTTTACGTGTATTCAACTGGTTGCCGTTCAGAAGGGTTTTCGTGCTCGAAAACTTTAATAAACGAGCCATCCACCCGTTCGTTCCCCTCTTTTCTTTCCTCGCCTCGTTCCCACCCCTCTGTTACCACGGTGAAAGCGGAGGACGTCTCTCTGTCTCTTTTCGGCGCACGCCCGCCCAACCCCTAGCTCCTTCTTCGTCTGTCCCGCAGCTTTCGACTCTGGGACACACGATCGATCGATATCCATTCCCCCTCGAGGGGGGAAGGTGAATTTTCGCACGGCAACAAGATATATCCGGAGGAAATAGGCCCGCGACATTAATAGACGCTGGCACCGTGGTAACACCCTTTTTATGCCTTTTAAATCGGATTCAGACGATTTTATTTAGAAGACATACTTGCTTCTACTGTATCGGGCTAATTGATCGATTAATAACGGTATAGAAATTTTGACAGAATATGCGTACAATTGATCGTAATTTAATTTCAACGTAATATGGATTATCCGGTTTGTTTTTTGAATCGATAGAGTATAGTATTTAATTTAATCTATTAAAAATTAATAATAAAATTAAAATGGATGTAAAAAAAATAATAAAATTGTTCTTTTTTTTTTAATTTATAATTTGGAAACTAAATGGGGGAGCAAGGATGGAAATTGGTGGAATGAATAAAATGAAAATTCATCCTTGAATGTTTTTCCTTTCGATTTTTTATGTTAGAAGAAATTTCATGATGAAATAGAAAATAGAATTTATCCAAAAGATTTTTTTGAAAAGTTGACAGTGTACGAATTAAATTTTGATATAAGTATAGCCCAGTTCAACTGCGGAATGTTTTATCCTCTCCAGAGGATAAAAAACTTTTCAAACAACAACTACAAACTATATTATGAGTTGTAGAATTATTTTGTTATTTTAAATATTAATTTTTAAACATCGTATTATTATTTTATTTCCGGGTCAGTTATCACGCAATCGTTATTTTTCTTTAACTCTTGCAAATAATTCGTATAAATCTATGAATTTATCCATTGTAACCGTTAACCATTAATATAAGTTTCTAACGGATCCATAATTTCCCTGACAATCTGGGTCAGTTATCATGTTTAATACGAAACTATAAATCAGTGGTTCCCAATCCATGATTTGCCATTCGCTTTGTAGGTCATCAAGTTATAAGGTTGCTGCTGTTATTTTTAGTTAATGATTTTTGGAATTTATTTATTTTACATAGCATCGATTACAAGCATAATAACATTGTATTTCTAAATGTAATTATACATCATTATATTCTACTGTCAACAAATTATCAAGGCCATTCTGTCTAATTAGTCAAGATCACAGTATCATCATTTATTTCACGATAATGAAATCAATATTTCTTTTGTTTTTTTAAATTTTCTTAACTTATACAATTGAAAGTATAATTGAAACGATTAAAAAGCAATTCGAATGATACAAAAAAAAAGAAGTAACACTTTGAAAAAGATTGCGAAGCACTGTTATATCTCGAACTTTTCGCTTCCACGCTCACAAATTCATCAGTTTTACCCCGTGCCCCCTTCATCCATCTCTCGTGGGAAACGAAGAAATGAAGTTCCATTCGATTCGATTCGACTGGTCGAATCGTTGGCGAATCACTTCTGTCCTGGAACCAGCTACAGCTTGGCAAAGGGTGGGAAATTAAACACGAGGGTTATATCTATCCGTTTTTAATCGCGCGCTGTTAGTTTTGTTTCCTTTTCCGGAGTTAGTGTTCACGGAAATCGAGCATATGGGTTCCGTGTCTGGTTTGTATTACACGGTTAGTTTCCTCTTCCCTTTCATCCCCATACGATCGAATCGATTTCTATTTCAATATATACTAATGTGTATGCCTCATAAGAGAGCAATGTACTTTAAAAACGTTATAAAAATTCTCATGACACTTTGCAAAGTGGTATGGAAAGTATTGTTCCTCAATTATATCTTCTAGTTAGATAGAGAAACACACGTATATTTTTCTGAATAGACATATATTTTGATATATGTGAAGATTCGAAGATATTCGATAGTTTCTATTTTCATATCTGTATTCTATTTATTCGAAATTCGCATTTCTATTAATAAAATATACGAGAACGTTGTTATTATTATCAATTCTCATGGATGATGAGAATATTATAAATGATGGTTCTTTATGTGCCATGCCATGGATTCTTTTTTAAAATGTCTAGAAGATAAAACAGAATTTTTCTTCTATATATTCGATTTTTCTTTTGTATATATTTTTCAATTGCGTTTCACTTACGTGCCATATCTATTTTGGATTTTATTTTATAGTTAGTTTATAGTTTTTTTTTATACGTATAAAAAAATCGATATCTACTCCAAAGAGATCCGTTTCGATTTTTGCTATCCTATTGAATATTTTTAAATCCGCATTTCCTTTATGGAATCTCTTCTCAGACATGTATAAAACGTGACGTGATGCGTTTACGTATTTCGATCAAGCTTCTCCGTGAACCTATTTCTCGTGTTTCGAAATATTACCGACTTGACATAATCTGGCCAAGGAAGTGACGTAAATTTGATTATTCTTAATTTTTTCCCGATGTTTCGAGTGGCTTCTTGATAGACCGTTCGTGGAATTGGTATTGATTATTCCATTAAGGAATTATTTAATATATTTAGAAGACAAAATGAAGGATTGTGCTTTGTATCTTTGTTTGATTAAACATTTATACTAACTTCGATACTGCATTTAATCATAAATTTAATTCAACAACAACAAATTAAAAATAAATACACTGAACCACGCAGAAATTATTTTATTGACTTCGTGGTTTCGATATTTTTAAATGGTTAAAAGATATTTGAAGAAGGAATGAAGATAAAAATTGCAAGATTCGTATTTAACCGACAGAATTATTTTCTTCGGAATTTCTTTGAAATCCATCTTTTCTTCAAATCTTAAATATTAATCCGAACACTGGCGCATATTGCATAGCCGCCAATCGAGTCCTATTACGTCCGGATCGCATCGATTTATCGTTCTCGTGATGCTCGGCGGTTTTCGCCGGAATTCGAACTAATAATGCGACCGAAAACAATATCGAGAATCGTAATTACGGCGAAACGCGTACGCGCTCGCTTCGAATACGCGCGAATATCCTGCATGTGGCAGGTTATTCGTTATCGAACATGCGGTTTGCGACCTGTATACTCCCATCATGTGTACATTGTATATACGCTATTGGTATAATGATGCACAAGAACGTTTGTCGAACATTTTGAACGAGATACAAGTTTTCTTGCTCTAAAGAACGGGACATTTTTTTTTTTTTTTTGCGCGCGCGATATACCATATTTTATGGAAATTGAGAAAGATGTGGGAAACAAGTCGGCGTAGAGTAATGGAAGTAATTTCAATTTCCCAGTATTTAAGAAACTTTTTCTTCTTCTTTAATAAATATTTCGTTTGATAAGTGTGAAACAGCGACGTAAGAAAGTTGAAGCAAAAGAGGTAGAGAGAAGTATTTCAATTTCTTCCCTTTAAGAAACTTGAAAGCCTTTGCTTGCAGGTAAATTGAAAATTTTCATTCTTAATGAAAACTTTAAAAAAAATTAATTATTTTTTACTTATCTTAGAGATATTTATATTAAACAAAATAAGAATCTTTTAAATTTTTTAGTATCCAATTTTATACTAGAATTCATACAAATTAACTTCCAACTAACCAAACAATTTATCATTTATAAAATCGATTGATAAATTTTATCAATCGATTAACGAGAGAATCAATCAAATCTTCCCGTAATACTTCTCATCTTATCCAACCGATATTGTTACTTCAGATTACTAAAATCTACCGTACACGAAAAAAAAAAAAAAAAAAGATCATCAAAAATCCAACCAATACAATCCTTCTCGATAAGCAACAACTGAACACTTTTGTCTTGGAAACACGCCAAGTGGAGTGTTCTAAAAAATTCATACGTTGCCCATGTAACAATAAGCGAAGAAAACCGCACGAAGCGAGCCTGATACTCGTACAATCGAGCGAGATCTCTGGCGGCGCGCGATATCGAGCGGGCAGGCATTATGTACGAATGAAATAAAAGCCGAGGGTATTGTCTAGTTAGGTAGCAATGAAAATAACACGACCGTTATACAGTTAAGGCTTCTGTGAACGCCTGTTAATTCTGTCTGCGTGAACACACGCGCGGAATGGAGGAGCGTGAAACCGGGTCCGGGCGGAGAAGAGTGCGAGACGAATCTTTGAAAGGCCACGTTGGGTAGCGCTATCAATAGTTCGGTGAAGTGGTGCCTACTTTACCCTCCAACCTTTTGCACAGTGGCGTAGGTAGAGGCAGGGTCAGCCATAAATGTCGATGTTCAAACAAAAGGGAAACTCGCGAAGCAGCAGCGTGTCTCGCTCGAGAAGAAAGTCGAGGAAGATCGAGAAACGCGTGGAGGAAGGATTCCTGATTCGGGGAATGCATCATGTCGATAGATGTTTTGAAATTGAAATTGTCATTAGAGAACTGTACTTTCGATTTTATTTATCCTTTCTCCAATTTCGAGAAGCACACGATTATTAAAAGATGAACTCCAGATGTGCAATCGTTATCGAAAGTCTTATGAGAAATACAATTGAAAGGAAGGAAATTGGATCTCTCCAGCTAAGTGAAAATCATTAGTTAATATAAAAATCGTTATCGAAGATTGCCAGAGGACAAGGTGCGATCAAATGGAATTACCCTTTATTTACGACCGGTCAAACTTGGCATCGTTTATCAAGCGAAATCGAGCGCAGAGCCACGGTTTCTCGCCCGATGAAAAATCAGTCGCTGGAGAACAAACGACATCGAAGTGGAACCAACTGTTTTTCGCGTCGAAACTTCACAGCTACTTTATTTCTTCCCCCCCCCCCCCCCCCTCCTTTTTTTCTCTTCCGTAGGGAAACGCGAGTTTGCCTAGGAAGTGTCGTAAATTTTCTCTCGGAACCGTGCGGACAAGCAGATGGAGGAACGAAGTTGGAAGAGGTCGATGGCCAAAACTCGGGTAGGAAATCGTTTTGAAAGGCTGACCTAATAACATTTTAGCGATATCGAGGGCGTAACTCGACCGACACGAGGGTGGAAGAAAGTCGTCGACCTTTAAAACGGTGTCCGAGTGATCTAGAAACCCGAAATCCAAAGGGGATTATTTTTCGATCGGGCTTCTTCGTCCTTCTACCGTGAGAGACTATTTTAAGAGGAACGGCTTACCTTGCTTTTGTCGTCGATAGATACGACGATCTTTTCAAGCCTGGTGGTGTATGGGCTTGGTATGGGCTCGATGGAGTGTTTAGTCGGAATTTTTCAAGGAGGTAGTTTATTGCAGATCGTCGAAGAAATCGACTTTTCTCTCTTTTCTCTTTTCCTTTTTGACTCGGATATAGGGTAAGTGGGGACGTTTAAGAAAGATTTCGAAGAGATCCAAGTTATTTTGAGAGACCGTGATTATTAACTATTTTCGCGTTATTTCATTATTTTTGTTTTGGAAACGTGTGATGCTCTGGGGATATTTGTTATTAGATTGTGTACTGCAGTGTGTAACTATGGAACTTGTTGGACGTGTATGATTACGTTTCGTGGCTTATAAGAGTACGCTATAAACTGTATGCTGATGCAGTCAAGTTTAATACTAATACTTGACGTGTTGCGAAATGGCACGTGGATTGTAATAATACGACTTCTTTATTTTTCTCGTTGCAGCGATATGGTATTCACGAATAATTTCGAAACTATTTTTATCACGATTTTCCAATGTATGCGCGATATAAAAATTATTGCTCTATTGTTCCATTTTACAAAAAGAGCAAAAAGTTATGCTTAGTGGGGGGAGGGAGGGGGGAGAATCAATATATTTTCATTACACGAACCGTTCCTCTTGTGATAGATTTTGCCTTACAACAATATCACGATTCATAAATAAAATGAAATACAACATGTACCATCCATTTCACCAATCGATGTAACATCCAAATTTCTTCAAATATTGCACAATAAATAAATCGATAACTTCTCTCAGAATTCTTCCGCCTAAGGTTAAATGGAAAGGCAAATATCTCTTCACGATCCAAAAGCAGATAGCTCTTATCTCGTGTACAATTATTCCCCAAAGTGTATCGCATGATATCGAGGCGAGCTTCCGGATTACATTGGGGGGGGAAGGGGTTGGAAATGAAATTCGGCCGAAAGAATTAAATTTCGTGGCTGCGAATCCACCAGGTGTTCCAACACACTCCGGTTGAATTTTCGTTATTTCGCCGCACGTTATTCCTCCACTCAAAAGCGGAGTGACCTTTCGTCCCGGAAATCTCGGAATCGAGCTCGAAACTTTCGAATTAAATACGATCGATCCTCCGTTATTTCTATCGATCGAAATTCCATTCTTCCGTACGAACGGCCGCTTTATACCGTTCTCCTCTGTGTATTTATTTTGGGAAAGAGTTTCCGGGGTAAACTGGCGGCGATCGATAGAGTTTACCCCTTCCGGTATTCATTCTTACGTACGGCTCGCGGGGGGGATAAGGGATCGCTTGGAATTACAGAGTTGTGTCTAGCCGGTATTATTTATTGATTTCTATTTTACTGTTGTTATTCGAATAATAATAACAGTTGTTATTTTCGATAAATATTGTGAAAAGTGTTGTCCAGACGTTATTTAATAAATTTCCATTATTATTTTTAATTCTAATGTGCTCGATCGCGAGAGTTCATTTTCAATTGGACGCATTGAAATATAAATTTTTAACGTGATATTAAATAACGTGAATAAAAAAGTTTGGATTTATTGGTAAGTGTTAGCGCGAGAATTTTGTTTGTTCAGAGAAGATCGGAGATGTTCAAGTATCTTAAAATATCAGAATTTGGAACGAGAATTTATTTATCAGGAGTTGGCTGTCAGCAACTAGTCAATGTCAGCGAACAGAGTAGTAGTTAGTGATTAATTAGGTTCCAATAATAGGGCTTTTAGTCGAAGTTAGCTGTTTCGTTTATAGCTTGTCCATACCTATATATATATATCGAGTGGCTAGAACTTTTTAGCTTATCTTTTAGAATGGTTGTAAAATGGTTCTTTCCCTGTAATCGAAGTCATTGAGATCATTGATGATCATATATCGTGAAATTTGTCGTATCATCAAAATTTTTCGATATTTAAAAATTCTTCGACAAATATTACAAGTATTAATTCACTAAAATTAATATTGTTAATGGAAATATATGAATTCCATATCTGTGGAAATATTTTAATATTAGATTACCATTTGATTTTTCAAAATATAATTATTTTTAATTCGGTTGATTGATTTTGAATCGATATATTTAAAAAGTTCTTCATTTCTTCAACAATTTTCTTCAAATGTAAATTTCACAAGTGATGCTACTCACTTGAAAAAATGCTTGGAATTTTCACACGACCTTCCAGAGAAATTCTCTGGAGAGATTTCTTTTGAATGTAAATAAGATTGATCACATTGCACCCACTGAATACGTATGTATATTTCTAATCATCGGCATTTGATATTCTTCGTAAGAATATCAACGATATTTCAAACGAGCCACTCGCCATTTCAATCGTTTCACGTCTCAAACGTACCGGCAAACAACTGCATGCACAGAAGCAATTCCTCACTCGCGTTGGATCTATTTTAATCCCAGTCATTCTTGTAGACGTTCACCCTCAAACGGAATCGCACAATGTTGAATCGCCGTGTGAAAACGTCTTTTCAGTAAATCGCGCGACACTTTCCGCACAACAGATCTCAATGGCTTGCAAAAATCATCGTTAAATCTTCAATCCCTATTTCTCGAGATCGATTTTCTATATTAGACATTGTGCAAAAATTGAATGAAAAGCAATTCGATTGTATTCGTATATTGAACATACGTATCAATATTCTGAATACTTATAATTGTGAAAAAAGTAAAGAAAACTTTCGTCACGTTTGACGTTTTTAACATATGATTTTTTTTCTTTAAATAATTGAAGTATTATTTTACAATGAAATTAATCTCGAGTTTTAAATCGTATATTCCTTATATAAAATGTATTTAAAAAATTTTTCTAAGCTAAGAGAAGAAAGTATAAATCAATTGTATCACTATTCGCATAAATGTTGGATAAATAATTTCTTACTGATTGTTATGGACCGAAGATGGAATCACGAAATTTCGTGGTCCAAAATTTGGGAACAGATTCTGGTATAGGCATTAATAACAAACTTACTGCCATTAAACAATGATAAATTTTCATGTGGGAAGTTGAATCTAGTTAGTCTTACGGTATGCCTACGGTATCGCTGACCCAAGTTCAATCTTACTCCTTCCGCTTCCTGCATCATGAAAGGGCTGTTAACAGTAATTTCACAGCCGTTAAAAGTAAATCGCGAACGATAATATGATGGAGAGCGGCGATTACAAAGGCATTGTGCAACAAACTGTCGATACCAGATAAAGGGTTTTAGCTGGAGATTAAAAAGCTTTGAGGAAGAGATTAGCGAAGTTAATGCCGGAAGTAGCCCTTGCAATCACGGTTGAAATGACTCGAAGCAACAAGACTTCTTGAATCAATATTTTTCACGAGTTTTTAACCTTTCCAACCTTCGTAACTTTAAGCTCCTCGTGCGAAACTTTATGCAATATTTTTTGTTCCAACGTTTGTTTTTAACCGAAGTTCAATAAAACAATACGAGTTTTCCTTTAAGTTTTTTTTAATTGAGATCAAACGATGAAAAATTAAAACGTTTTTTGGACAGGTTAAAAACTTCTCCGTCAATTCCTCTTCCTATTCAATATTTTCTACATTAAATATTTATATTTCGAACTCGGAGAATATATTTTATAAACAATTTACAAAGACTCGTAATCGCAACAGTCTTTCTTCGTTGCAATATTTTCTCATTTCATATCTATATGCTAATATTTTAATAGCGTATTATGAATCAATATATCTGTCCCTTAAAAAAAAAAACAAGTCTCACGACGTTGGATACATCGCTACTTCCAGATTTGTGCAAAAATCCACTCAAACCCATCGCTCGAATCGATCGCGATATATTTCAACGTTCAATAACTCTGTTAAGCGGCGAACGTTAAAGCGCGCGTCGTATTTCGATCGATGTGTATTCAAAAGGACGAAACGAATTCGCTCGCGACGCTCAGTCGCACGGATCACGGCGACCGATTCGTTCTCTTCTCGAATCGATCGCCGGTTGGTGAACGCGAGTACAACGACCGAATTAATAACGACAGCAACGGGCCACGTAACGCGAGGAAGCGGCGCGTGCGAAAATTTATTGGCAATTTTCTCGGTTCTCCGCCAACTTTCCTTATGGTGCAACCGCACGAAAGTCGACCGTGTATGTAGGTCGAGATTGAATGGAAATTTGTAGATCGGCCGACGATTGACGATCGTACGTATATATTCCGCCACACCGTGTGATCATCGTCGGTGTGCGCGGTTATGCGTGCATCATGGATTAGATTTTCGTTCGTCCATTAGACTGCGTTTTTTTTTTTTTTATTTGATTACTCCTTGTTCGAGAAGGGAATCGAATTTTATTCGTTTTTACTCGCTGCATTGATACCTTTTCCCGTTCATTCTCAATTTTGTTAAGCGTTTATTCGTTCGATTTTTTCCTCTTCTGTTGTTGATGTATACGGTTTTCATTTCAGAGAAATATTTTATAATATTTTGATTAAAATATCTATTAAATATTTCGTTCATCGGGTCGATATTAACAATTGTGTTTTATTTTTAACGTTTAATTTACTTCGTTTAAGTAAATGAGATGACGTAAGTCAAATAATTAAAAACACGATTAAACAAACTTGTAAATAATCTTTTTTTTTTATCTTTCGATTAATTGTTTTCTTTATAGTCGTAAATAATCTTTCCTTTATCTTTCGATTAATTATTTTCTTTACAGTCGTAAATCATTGCTCTCGCAGAAACAGTGATACAACCCATCCTCTATTTATCTTTTCGCACTGCAAAGTTCATAATTCAAACAAAACTTCATCTCATCGTTCCCCATTAAATGAAATTAAATAAAAAAATAAATAAAAAAATAAATATTCATCCACATATAAATTCAACGTTGCTTAATATTTATCACTCGGCGAATAAAAGACGAATTCGACGCAATCTCAAATAACAAGATAAATTATGCAATAAATAAAATCGTCGAAAATAATTTCCAGCATTAATTGCCTCTCGGTTAATAATAATTGTGATTCCATTGGTGATAAGTATCGATTCGAATTGTTCCAAGGAATCACGTTCTAATTACCACGCAATACGTGCGTAACTGGTACGTGTGCACGCTCGTTACGTCTTCGTTGACAAGTTAACGACTGTTCTACCTTGTTGTTGGCAACATTTATGAGCACGAATGTCTTCGGAAAGTTTGAGAAATTCATTTGGTAGTCGGCCTGCGTTCGATGCTGTGGGGGAGTGCATCCTGGTGTGAGGGAAATTGGATTTTTATTGGTTTTTTTTTGGAATTTCCATTGTGCCTCGATGTTAACGACAGGTGAACAGATGAATAAATTCGAAGGTGAAAAGATAAGTAAACTCTTGCTCGAATAATTGTTGAAATGAATTTTAATTCTTTCAACATTTTGACGTTTCGTATGTGCAACATTCTATTTTTTAATTACAATATATTCTGCGAAACTATATCCCTTTCGAACTGAAATATTTCTCCTCTATCCTTGCGAAACCGAAAATGGTAAAATATATTATTTTACCATGAGTTCTATCGATGTTATATACAATGAAGTATATACGTGCTCGATTTAGTATGAAACTAGCAATGCGAGCGTTCATTGTAACGTTGTTAGAACATATAGAATTCATTGCACAAACTAAATGTGCGATTATTGAAGAGCTTACCAATGCTGATAGCGTTATTGTATCGCTAATAAAATATAACGTCGAATATAGGATAAAATTCCTTTAATTTTTACATAAAATTTAATTTAAATTTATTAATACGATAAGTAAAAAAATAAAAAATAATCAACAACATAATACTTTTTAACAAATGAAAATTTTATCAATGTTAAAAATTATGAGTTTGTTATTCCACAGAGTATGTATATTCTGTACATGTATAATGCAAGAATGTACTTTTTACTCATTTACACGTGAAACTCTTGGCATTTAAAATTCGAACATTGTGCTCTGTATCCGTAGTTTTTATTCCCAGTGAAATATGTTAATAGATTCTATGCAAGCTAAAAACAAGAACACGTTTATCCATTGTGTTTCTTATCTGTTGTATTTATCTATATTCTGAGCTTAACACACATACACATGATAAGCATATGGAAGATATGCAGGAGGGAGATGCATTAATAGAAAGTTTAATCGTATTTTTATCGCATACGCTGCACCGTAAAATAATTGCACATATTTATCGAATAAAAATTTAATTTCAATAATATCAAACCGGCCTACTGGTGCCATACTCGATAACGATAAACGATTTTTCTCGCGAATTTTCACAGATCGATGTGTTTCAAACCCATCCCTACGTCCACAATATTTCGAAAACGAAACCAATGGTCCAGGCAGAAAGATTCGATTGCTTCCAAAAATATTACCGGTATCGCATCGAATAAAAAAAAAAAAAAAAAAGGAAAAAAGAAATAAACACTTCACCGGAAGAGATTTAACAGGAGGCAAAAAGGTGTAATACTCTGCAACTCGAACGAAAATCAAAGTGAATTAACCGAGAAAAATTTCATTAAAAAAAAAAAAAAAAATCCCTCCGATACATCTCCCTCTCACCCTTTCCCTTCCCTTCCTCCCCTTCTCATTTATATTTCACTCCACATAGTTTCATTTTTCCACTCGAGCCTATACCATCTCAATTTCCTTCTTCCTTCTTCCTTCTCTCTCTCTCTCTCTCTCTCTCTCCCCCTCGCACCTGTCATCTTTTTTCTTCCCTCTTTTTTTATCTCGCGTTTTCTTCTTCTTCTTTTTTTTTTTTTTTTGCACTGTACCGAGGCATCAAAGCTTTGTCGGCGCGTTGGCCGGAACAACGAGCAGATTCGAAATTAGCACGGCCCGATGGAAGAATGGAGGTGGAGGCGAGGTTGGGTGCTCGCCACCCCCTCGTGTTCTCGCAGTCGGTCGAATCCTACCTTTCCCTTTTCCAGGCGCCGTCGAGTCTTCCTCGAGGGCCTTTGCACTCCTCGACTACGTCATTACCACGTTAATCGTTCCACCCTTATCGAGGGAGGGAGGGAGGAAGAGAGGCTATCGATCTCCTCGGGGGCATACACACGAAGCCACGCGACTCTTGCGCGAGTGTCCCTCCTCCTCCTCCTCCTCTTCAGGCTCGATATATATTTCTTAGGCGGAAGAAAAGCAGATATGGCCTTTGTTTTTCCTCAGCCTGGGAAATTAATACTATCTGTGGCGGGTATATCGTTCGATCATCTCGAAGGATACGCTTTCTTTTCTTTAGATACTCTTAAGTTTCTTCTTTTTTAGGTTTCTTGTTTTTATTTTTATCTATTTACTCCTTTTTCTCTTTGCTTTGAGAGGATTGCAGCGATTTGATGCAGGAGAGAAAAGTGCAATAGGGTTGCGTTAAGGAATTAATGGATATGAATTATGATGAAGGAATGTTTTTGTTTTGGGACGAGTTTTAAAAATTTTAAAGGAAACGAGAGTAAAATAGGAGAAAATGTTGTAACTTGTAAAAATTTATGTAATATCACACATTTGGTCGTTATTAAGATAGCATCTTAAATTCCATTTATTTCAAATTGGAAAGAGACATTTTTAGGATTTAAATAAAATTTCAATGGTGCAATGATAAATTATATTATTAATATAGCGAAATTATATTCATCGTTTAATTAATCATCAAATTTATATGGTAAATTAAAATTGATGATAAGTGAATTATCATTAAAACAATATTTCAAAATCCCTCGTTATCTCGAATTACAATATAAACCGATCGCATTAATTATTCATCAAAAATTCAATAAACTCTTGCCTATATATCTGTACTAAAAATAATAAAAAAGAAAAAAAAGAAAAATAGAAAATTCATCGTTTCGATCAAAATCAATGTCCAAAAAATCCAATTTTAAAAATATAAAAATCCTTTCGATTATTCCACCAGTTGATCAATAATCTTCTAAATCTTTTACGCACAATTTCTATTGGTGACGTCAAAACGGATTGAAGGATTTATTAAATATGTCAAACTTCAAATTTCCAATTGAAATACCCGGAAAACAAAGATCCATCGATCTTCATTCCCTTCAGCCTCTGCGTTTAACAACTCCATTCAATTTAACCGAGAATATTGACGATCGCATTTCAAACAGACACCGTGGTCGCCGCATTTCGAAACAGTCGACAATGGAAACTTAACTTGCGCAGTATTTAACACGGTATTTTCATTGCGGTGAATTTCGGTGCGGAGCTTGCGGACTCCGTCCTCCTCCTCGATGATGTTGTCCGTTCGAGAGACTTCAAAGACCTGCACGCTCTGATCAATTTGAAACTTTAATGAGTTTTTATCAGACCGATCGCAAAACGAATATTGGAATCTCGTTAAAAATAAGAAATGTAAAATAAGCGTGCACGAGAATGTGAAAGCGAGTGTCGTTTGCTTGATTATTAGAATCGATATCTTCCATGAAGTTTACTTCGAGCAGAGGAAGAGAAACGATTATATTCATTTAATGTTCGATATCATCAAATTTATTTAGATATTTGAATTGAAATCTTAAAATATCTGTCTAACCATTTAAATATCTTGTGCACTCTCTTTTATTCAGTAACAATAAATATTAGAAATAAATTTTGACGTTCTAGATAAAAATCATTAAATTATATTAACTTTCAACTTCTATTTTCTATCTCCAATTCTTTTTTTTTAATGAATTTTAAATATTTTATTTTATATATATTATCATTATGCATAATCTTTTTTCATCAAAATCTGTTCGAACATATAACGAACATCCCCCCTTCGAATCAAAATTCCTCGTTTTCTCTATCTTCATCAACGCTTATATCGAAACACCTCGCTTTCTATCTATTAAATCGAAGAGCAAAATTAAAAAAAAGAAAAAAAGAAAAACAACCTCGTCCCCGGTATCATCGCAAGTAAACTCGTCCCCATCTCAAGGTAACGTCCTCGAGGATCGATACATCGATAACGCTCGTATCGAGCTCCACCTCGCTTCGATCTCACGTTCGACCAGCTTCCGGTGTTCACGTAAATCGTCACGTACTTGGACACCGTCTTCTCTTCGAGCGTCTGCAGACGATGACTACGTTCCACGCGATGATTGTCAGTGCACGAAGGAAGTCCCTTGTGGACGTGGCTCGCATACCCGATCGGCCAGCCAACGATACACACGTAGGGGGAAAAGAATAGGCAAACAGGAGGGGAGAACAGTATAAGGTGAGCCAGGATCGATGCTTTTTTTTTTTTCCCCGAAAGCCGCGTTCGTTGTCCACTGAATCGTAATGTTGGAAAAGTTAAGCTCATTCGTTCTCCATACCCTCTTCCTCCATCTATCTATTTTTTTTTTTTTTTATTATCTCTCTTTCGATTTCGCTGCAATCCCATCGCGACATCCTGAAGTTCTCCACGCGTGGACGCTTTGTCAAACCGTTGGTTTAGAAAAGGTATGGTCCGCCGCCTGTAATCGCATTGCTCGGTTGTATTCATTTTTGCGCCGCTTTTGTGTACGCCGGCTGTAATGCGGCTTTATTTAGAAAATGGAAAAAACGAGCCTGCGTTCGTCGCTTTTGTTGACGATCAATTGGACGTGGCCGTGGAATTATTCCGATTTTCGTTTATATCATTTTGATCGAGGTGAATTATCGGTGAATAATCGTATTTGTTATGCACGTGATGTAATCTTGGATACACGGTTGAAGTTTGATACGAATGTTTCTGACAAATTTGTTTTCAGAGAGATTTGAATATTTTTATCTTTAAAGGGTATTGCAATTCAAATTTTATCCCATCGGTTTTACATGTAGTTTACAAAGATTAATACTTATGCTTGATTAAGTTCATGGATTTAAATATTATAAAAAGATAAAAAGATTTTAAATATTGAAATTTATTATTGGATATAATTCAAGCGAGATACAAATAAGACTGCTCAAAATATAATAGTGTATTATTTAAAATGTATGTGATAAAATAATAACGTCTGAGAAAATGAAAGTTACTTTAAGCTCGAGAGAAGATCTTCTGTATAAATTTACCTGCCTGGCAAGCGTTATCTTCAACATTATTTTTCTCCAAGTTTGAGCCAACGATTCAAGTTCTCAAATAGAAAAGGATGAATACTCTTAAATCTCTAATAATACTATTATGAGAGGCAGACACGCATCCTTTGATCAGCTCTGAATCGCACAATACCAGTTAGATAATTCCCTCTAACTCTAAGATAATTCTCGGTTAAATTGGAGAGAGCCAAAAGGATCCTTGTGCTTTTGCCAAGGTAGTTGGATAAGTTAGCAACGTATCTGTAGCATATATCCTGAATCATTAAAGCATTAGACCATTGTATTCTACTAAAGTGATGCTTCTTTCTTCGATACATATCTGCATATTTGCAAAATTTTTTGGATAAATTGATATTTTATTAAATTAATGCTTGCTAATACAGTAATTTTTGAATGATAGAAATGAAGACTCTATTTGAATAATAAAAGATTAAATTTAAAGTAGAATTAGGATGAATTTAAAAGCACAGATTAATATTTTACAGTATCACATCTTTCTTTAAGCTATGCACTGATTTCAATATTATTTGAATATTTGTGAAACAGCTGTTTGTGATCTGCTTCTTCCGTCCTCGATCCATGGAACTTTGAGTAACATAAAAAGGAAATAAAAACTTGAGTGTTGCATAGAGATGCACAAAGTCCCTGTGGTATTTCTCGAAAATAAAATCTTTCTTACTTTCTAGTTGAAAGATGTTTTTGCAAAGACACTTAAGCATGGATTAGAATTTTCAACGAGCCTTTATGGTATTCCAATTGTTTCTGTCCTAAGCGATTTTCAATACTTGCTTAAAGAATCAGAGATAAACAAGCAATTTACCTTAGAAGAAGCAATAAATAAATAATTCTCCTGAATATGAATTATGCAACAAATGCAGAGACAGATTGATCGCTTAATCATGGATTGAATTCTTCAGTAGCGTAGTCCTTTTAATGTTTACCAATTGGCTATTTAAGAATTCCATCATGTTCCATTTGTTGGGGAATAATCCATCAATGTAGTTTGTGAAATTCATGAATTATTTCTCAAACTTTTTCAAACAATTTTTAATCTCATCTTTTATAATTCTTAAATATGATATTGTTTTTATCGTGTATCGTATCATAAATCTTTTAAAAAATTATTTAGAAGAACAAAATTAACTTCTGCTAACGTAAAGTGTGAATAAAAACCTAGTAAAAAAATATTTTAATCATTAATATAAAAATATTAAAAACGATAAATAATTTTTCTGTATCGACGAAACGATGAACAAAATTTTTTTCTATCGTTAAAATTAAATCCAATGCTCGATAAAGTTATTTCGTTCACTCTATATATATATATATATATGTGTGCAGTTGGTATAAAATACTACTTTAACGCTGTTTCTGAAACGAAAGCCAATAATTCACTGGACACTTTCGTTCGAAAAGAAAAAGAAGGATGCTTTTGATGCTATATCTAAAACAGAACCAAGAGGCGAAACTGGTTCGGATACTAATATCCTATGAGGAGTTGTGCCCTTATAGGTTATAATTCTCTGAGGATATAACTCGGCTGGAGGCGAGTTCCGCCTACACCGGATGTGCTTAATTTTCGAATCCAATGAAACCTTATCGAAGGAAACGAGAGGAAAACAGAACAGATAGATAGATGGCGAACAGAGATGGACAATCGATAATGGAGGGTGACGAATTTGAATAGAAAAAATTTTATCTATTTTTTTTTTTTGCTAGAATCAAAGAATTTATTAGATTTTATAATTATTATTATTTTTTAACATATTTGAATTGATTCTTTTGTTGCAATATTGTTAATTTATTTAATATCAGTTTATATTGGGATAATTTTCATGGTTATAAGATTGAATAAAAATTTAGTTATTCAAATATTCAGAATATCAAATAAGAAATTGACGTCTCAAGTGTTATATGTTTTCGAAGACTCTTAACCCTTATCACTGGAACGAGCAGCAATGCTGTCAAACGCAGACCAGTGTTTTACTCCAACCGACAAGTTTAGGATGATGAGGGTTAAAGTTCACATCCTTACAACTTTGATAATGTGCTTCATGAGGTATTAGCACTTTGCATTATTATTATATTAATACTGCACAAATAATTAACAAGATTTTAAGCGTGCTAAAAAACGATATAAAACAAAGCCACCTAAACACTTCGTTCTTACCTTCATTTCTTTAATCAGCAATTTTCAAAGTGTACATATATATTATATAAACACATTTTACATCCAAAATCTAAAAATACAGATATAAAAATAGATACGTTACTATCGAAGAGCCTAAAAATTACTTAAAAACTACCCTCCATGGTTCTTAACTACCACTGAAGTAAAATCAATATCACTTATACCATCACCCCCAATAGCCGGAGAGCAATCATTTCAACTGCACTCAAAAAAAGCGGAGAAAAAGAGGAGAGGGGAGTAGTACTACACCCCCGATGACCAAATGAATCTTCAACGGTACATTGCACCCATTGTTCGAACGGCGGAAAATTGAAGTCGAAGCTGCGAGCCAGCTGATTAAAGGGGTGCCCACCCCCTCTCGAGCCTCGTTACGAGATTGCTCGTGACCTTCGGTCAATTCCTTCTGGAGATAGGGGTACACGGATGACCAGTCGGAGGAATCGATCTCCGTGAAAAGCGTCCCTCGTTTTTCCAACCCCGCAAATTCCTTTCACTCGGTTGGCAAACAGAAGACGAAGAGGAAGTGGAAAGAGGAGAGGCCAAAAAAAAATAGAAGGAGAAGGAAAAAGAGAAAGAGAAAGAAAAGAAAACGTCGGGCCATTTAACCGCGGAACGAGGTCAAGAGCTTTCCGCGGTTCTGCTTTCAGCTTTCCGCTCTTTGGGGATTAATAGACCGTCCCGTGGGAACAGAGTCGCTAACGTGGACCGTTGCGCCACGTTATATTCGCCTTATTGAGAACGAAATCGGTGGCCGGGCCTCGTGGAAAGCCGAATTAAACTTAATCGCGACCCCCTCGAGGAGATGACACGGGAATATTCCCGACACGAGAGAGGTCTCGAGTGCTTGTCCCGCCAGTTTTCCTCGCCGCTTGTCTCCGCCTCTCTGACAGGAGCTTAATTATTTTTCGGTTTCAGAAATTTAGTTACGTATTATTATACGTTCGGTGTCTCGAAAGGAATTTATTTCGGGGAAAGGGTATTCGTGTTTTTAATCATTGGAAAATTCTTTATCGATAAAATATCTTTATCAATTTATATTTTCTTGTGAAAAATAATCGACGAGAGGGAAAGAGGTTGATTAAAATTTTACTTGTTTGTGAAACGGAAAATTTACGATTCGTTGAAATTATAAGTTAAGTCTTGTGTTGAGTGAAAAAGATATCTTGATATTAATGAGGATTAATTTTTGATTTGAGAAATATCAAACTGGTCGTATAATACTAATAAATATATTAATGAAAGTATAATAGTGGAAAGTATAATATGTATACAAAATAAAGAACGTGTCTTTTTTTATGATTTTGCGAAAAATTGAGAAATAATATTAATAAATTCAAGTAAGACTGCAAGAATTATTTGTTTTCGACTTGCAAGGGATCTTTATTCATCTCTGTCCTGGATTTCTGACATGTAGGTCGTGAGCCTGAAGAGGGTCACGAAGTGTTTTCCGGGAAGTCGACGCCGGGAAGTTTCGTCGACATTATTCTTAGCAATTATTTTTACAGAAAAATTTCTTCACGAAAGGAAGAAGTATCGTTTTCGATACTCGTTTATTTTAATCTTGGAATATATTATTCCATTTACATTATATAATACTAATTTTTAATAAATATAATGATCTGAATTAAGCCAATCGATAATTTATCAGATATATAATATTTCGTATCGTATAATTAAATTATTCGAAAGTTTCTATAAGTAATTTTCATGAATTGAAAATTTTAATTCTTCCTCAAGAATTGAGAATTAAGATTCTTCAGATCTACTCTTGACTTACCGATTTTAAATTAATAACTTCATCGTAGTTGTATTAAAATTTCCACACTCATCGTAACTAATCAAAAACTGGTTCATCTTCGACATTTTACGAAATCGTGGATCAGATGGAAGAAAGACGATACTGTTCAAATAGCACTGCTCAATGGGGCTCACCTCACGTGTCATCGAGGAACTCGAAAATCGTCGAGTCTGATCTCTCGAAAGTGCGGAATAACGTTTTGCCTGGCGGACACCGTTTTCTTCTTCTTCTTCAACTTTTTCGTGCCGTGATTTTTCCATCATCCGGGAACTCCTTGGAACGGAGGAGGTCGGAACTGGAAAGGTTCGAAGGGAAAACTCGAACGGGAAGTAAAAAGTCGGAAGAGAAGCCCCCCTCGATTCGATTGAAAACTTGTTGTGTCGAGAAGAACTCTTTGGATCTCTCGTCGCGATTTATTTTTCGAGGATGCGAGTTTGCTTTCAAGATTAAAGGAAATGAGGGTGTCACGGTGTTTCGAAAATATATATTTAAGAGTTGAAGTGCTTTTAAACTTCTTTTCGATTCGTTTTTCTTTTTTCTTTTTTTTTTTCTGTTTGATGTAGATCTTCCATCTAAAGTTTTGCAGATTACCTTCAAAGATTTTGCGTAGGAACTTTAAGGATTGATTAATTGAATAAATTGGAGTGGTTAATTTATTATTCAACGTTCTTTCATTCGTCTTGTCTTGATTTATTGATAGTTGAAGTTTAAATGCGATTTATCAAAGATGGATGGTTTTTGAATGATAAATAATTTTAAGATTTAATTGGTTGAATGAATCAAGAGAAGAAAATTCAAGAGATCACAGTATTTTTTTTAACAGAATCGCGATTTGAATCGAAGCATAACGTTTCAGATAGAAAAGATTCTTCTGAATTTTTGGAATCCAGTCAGATTTTTTCATTTTCATCGCAAGATTATTCCACCATGAATTATTATTTCTTTCGTAGATTAAGCGATAATAATAATCAAGGATAATTGTAAAATCACAAAGCGATCTATATACGTTGAAAACTAATTTTGACGTGGCATCGTGAAGAGCTTTACTGTTCACCGTGTTAAACAGAATCGAGAATGCTCATCTCAAATGTAAACGGATGTGGAGAATCAGGACAGTGAAATAGCATGCAGTCATGGAGGTTCCATTAAGGTCAGGAAAATTAATACGTATTAAAATCTTAATCTCAGGTTTCTTGTGTTTAACGATTTTTGGCAGAAGGAAAATTACATAGATTACAAGACGTTGAAAAGATTAACAGATAGAAAAGATATTGAAAAATGATCTTAGATGGCGATACTGAAAATATAAATGCACAATAATAATTCGATCAACTAGCCGTGAATCGTGTGTAATATTAAAATATTATTATATTAGAATAGTTTCTAGTTTTTTTAATTTTAAAGAATCAAAGAAATATCGATAAGAATTTTTCTAAGTATTTGGTATTTATTGGTCAGAGAGATCATTTGCTTTGGAACAAGCTTTGATTCGTGCGATCTAGTAGAAGTCGAGGAACTTGTGGAATATGTATTTAATTTTTTAGAATTACAAACAATCGAGAATAGAAGAGAGGTTTTGCTTCATTTCGAAAAGAAATCTCGAGTATCCTCTTCATTGAGTGTGAATGAGATCTTAAAAGCAATGACTGTTGAAATAAACGAAAACTAATAGAAATTGTAATGAGTAATCAGTAAGCTTTCTAATTTAACGATCTCAACAAAATCTCAATCAGTACTCATTACAGAGACAGTCAAAAGAAAATGTTTGACTAATTCGGTTATTAGGTGATAGAATAATGGTTTCTTAACGAGTTGAAGCCACATCTAATCTTAATTAACATTTTTAAATTTATATTTCAAAAATTCTAAATTATCAAAACAAATATTTACATATTTATTACATTTATACTTCAAATAACAAAAATCGAGATTATTTAACAAAACACGAGAACAGTGCGATCAAAAAAGATCCAACGAGATCTACATTTTTATTCGAGGCAAAGAAGCAACTGTGTTAATATCCAGTTCGTCAATAGCTTGGAATCATTGATCCCAAATCCAAATCCAAATAAATAATATTTATACAAAATATAAACAGAAATTGAAGAGAATATATCTGATTGTGACGAAAACTCTAAACACTATAAACACAAATGCCTGTATCAAAAACATGGAAAAGATCGTTCGATTCGGTTGCCAACTCCGTTTTCGGGTGTGTGCAAAGGCTTGCACGAGTGCAAGGGCGCGTAACGCGACACGGCGAGGGTTAAGTGATGCTCGAAAGCCGCGGGTCGAGTGCTCGAGTCGCGGCTAACGACGTCTATTCTTCGGGCGTCGGGAGAAGGCGATGGTCTACGCTGACCTGGCTTGTTCTCGTGACTCACGGATGTTCCGTGACTTAGTCATGAAGCCATCCTCTTTCTCTCCACCGGTTATACCTGCTCGTCACCGAGTCACGAGGTTAAACGAGGGGTCGACGCGCTCCGCTTGGAAACGCAGAAATCGGGCGAGAGGATCGATCTGTCTCGCGATCCGATCGATCCCCGGGGCCTGCTTATCTCCCACGATGGATCTTCCGTGTTCTTCGTTCGCCAGAACGATCCTCCTGTCGAGGAATGTTAATCGAGTCGGTATCATTGGAAACCGTAACATTTGTTGCGAATCGATGGAACGATAGTGATCTTTGGATTCATCTTGCCTGGATCTTGTCAGATGTCTTTTAACTGTTGGAGGAGAGTAATATTTTTGGGGACGAGTGTAGAGGATTGGCAAGAAAGAGGTAAACTAATTTTTTGAGATAAAAGAATTGGACGAAGAGGTGAAATATAAAATTTTATTTAAACTCGTCAGAAGCGAAAGTTGCATCGAGGATTTGCATCGTTTTGAGACGAGATGAAAATTTTATTTGTCATTCGTTGCAAAAATATTAATTATAATTTACAACGATGGATTATAGATTACATTTTGCCCATCGATTCATATCTTTGTCAACAATATCGTTGAAATC
This sequence comes from Apis florea, assembly GCF_048593485.1. Taxonomy (NCBI): domain Eukaryota; kingdom Metazoa; phylum Arthropoda; class Insecta; order Hymenoptera; family Apidae; genus Apis; species Apis florea. The sequence goes on along the minus strand of NW_028256688.1, from coordinate 67,002 downwards.
TATTTTTTTTTTTTTTTTCTTTTCTTATTTGAGAACTCGAGAATGTTTAAAAGATGTCGATCGAATTCGCTTAATATAAGTGAACATGAAATGGAGAAAGGCACGTTCGTTATTTTGTCTTTGAAACCTTGAGAATCTTTGGAATTAGTATTACAATTTCCCTTTCAGCGTCAAACCCTAAATTCAATGCATAATTCATATCTCATCGTAATAACAATGCACCAATTACACAAACAACGGTAAACAATATTAGCCAGCACATTTAATATTCCAGAATTAAACATGATCATCTCCACCTCTCATCAAACTTACACAAATGGATCTCTCTGTTTCACACATCTGAAATTATACATTCAAGCGAGTTATTATACACTGTTAAATACAGTAATAGTGTTTTAAGTGTCTTGAAAATAGGAATCTAAAAACGTCTGTATATACATATATCTTTCGTTACTTTCATTCCTTCCATTTTTCTTTCACTATTAGCATAATCAACGTAATGTCGAGCTAATTTCCATATCAAACGCATAAAAGTGTTGCGGCAGGAATGCTTGGCGAGAGCATAAAGGAAACTGAAAAACTGATTTTATTGATTTTATGCAGTCGACTGCGAGTGTCTCGAGTTTCTATTGACTTTTCCTGGACGAGTATAACTCTTCACGAATGGCTGCTAGAGGTGTTTTCAACCTCATAGGGGGCGAAGCCCCTCTATTTCATAATCGATATAAGGGATCACGGTGTTTCCTTGTATTTATAAAACCTATGCTCTGGCGAGAACGCAAACCGTGAAGAGATTTTTCTTGCTTCTTCTGTAGCTACGTGTTTTGCACACCATTGTGGAAACATTTTGAACCGTGGTGAAACGTAGTAAGAGACGCTTGCACGTAGATTTTGTTTTTCGAAACTTTTTGACAACATTTCCAAGCTGAGGAAACGTTTATATTTATAACTTTTTGCAACTTGTTTGGATATAAATTATTGTTATATATGTTGGAAAAAAAGAATTACATTCTGATCTTGGATATAAAAGTGTCCTATTTTTCTTCTCTCACATTTATCGTTATTACGTTATTATGAAAAGAACAAGCACAGCATAGAAACGTGAAGAAACTTTTTTCAAGAAACATAATACGTTATTAAAAAGTTTGCTCGCAGTGGGAATATAGGTTAACACGTTGCCACCGAATAGACAATAATTTGGAACGTAAATTATTATTAAAAATAGAAATATTTTTGACAACTATCTGGAGAATTCTTTGCTAATTTGAAGAATTTTAGAATTACTTTTAACGTAACAAAGTTACGAAGTTAGTTTCATAGTTGCAAAGTTTAACAAAATGGATAAAAAGGTGAACAAGGATATTGAATATCATAAATTTAATTTTTCGATATTAGATTCTATCCAGCAGGTTCGTTCGTCATGTTAGAAAAAGTTGTTGATAATCAAATTATCGCTTTTAACGTTACAAAGTTGGAATTAATTGCGTATCAGAAACTCATTATATATTAATAATCGAAGAGAAAAGAACGTTGTATCAAGTGTTTGGTCAATCGCAATTGCACGAAATAACTATTTTGAAGTTATTACAAGTTAATTTCCAAGGAAACGAGAAAATCATCTAATTTATAATTTGAAAAAAAAATGTATATTAAATGTAATATAGTAATATGTATAAGTAAATTTACAAATTTGGATGCTCGTATTTCTTTTTTGTAGATACTTTAAAGAGAAAAAACTGTGGCGTATAATAAATTTAAATAATATAAATAATAAAATGTCGTTCGAAGAGGAACTTTCACGTGGACAAGAGGAACGTTCTTTTGATACTTTGTATTTAATCTCGTATTATTTAAAATTCATCTCGGCTTTCCTCCTCAGACCAGAGTTTCTTAAACTTGTACAACTCTCGTTGCATTTTTGTTAGATACATTCTGAGGTACACGATGAAAATAACGATTATTTAATAGTGCATCATAATAATCGTCTCGCAGAAAGAAACTTAAACGATGAAAAAAAAAAAAGAATTAAGACGAAATCATCGTGACAAAAAAAATTGCCTCGTTTTTCTTATTTTTACAATCACAACATTGAAATTTTTTTTATTATTAAAAATCCAAATCCTCGAAAATTCGTTAAATTAACGAAGCAATTTTCGAAATTCCACGGAGGAATCCTTGTCCTCTCGCGGGTTTAATTATAAAATAAAACTAATTCCAAGGGTGGAAGGAATACTAATTGACACGAGGGAAATCTCTCCTTTTTCTATTCGTTTTTCCACGCGAAAATTACCGATAAAATTAACCGGAATCCATTCAGCAAGATCGTTTCCTCGCGCGGGATTAATTGCATCTGACTGAAGTGCGAAACACTGAAATCGTCGAGTGAATTTTCCCGCGTGTGTCCACTCGGCGTCTCTTAAAGCGTGTTGCGCTCAAGATGATGATCTGGCGTAAAGTCTGTTAATTGCGAGTGGCAACTTTTTATGCTTGACATTTCGTAGAAACTTTTATCATTATTATAATTTTCAATTTATAATGAATTAATATATATTGTTAATGATATAAACGTGAAACGATTGTTGTACACTTTATCGAAGATAATAACATTAATCAAAATTTGATTCGAATTAATTTAATTTATATCCTTATCGAGTTGTTTGGACGAGTCTCTTATATTCAATGATGTAAAAATAAGTAATAATTTGAGTGGCCAATAATTGGCCATTGTTCGGAGACACGCAAGAAACGTTTTGATTGTTGGACACGCGAAACAAAATTCAACACGTTTCTGACACAGTGAACTCCACTATTTCAAAGAAGGTGATTCACCCAAGAACGAGACGGAAGGCCAGCTGAGCAAAGTCTCTTCCTCCTTGCTTCTTCGAGTCTGTTTGTTCCACGTCGTTGGCCAAAATCCACGTTTCTTCCAGTTTATCGGTCATCAGAAACGTGTGACCTTATCTACTTTTACGAGACACACGCAATTTTTATATAATTTTGTTTAAGAAGGAATGGGAATTTTGGTGAAATTTTAATTAGAATATTTTATTGAAAGAAGTTTCAAAGCAGATGACAAGAAATCGTTTAATAATATGCGCCTTTGAAAAGAAAAACTCAAATATAAACTCTTCATTTAAAAGATGATGAAACGGATCATCTAAAATCATCTTGTTTACAAAAATTTGATCCTGATGAATAGATTTGAATTAACTTATTGTTAGAGAAGTTTCATCGTACTTAATCGATTGTGTAATTTGACGACGAGAATACGTGTCGGCAAGTATGAACGTGCAATTAGAGCAACCTCTCGAAAATTAAATAATTAATCGAGATCGAGATAACCCAATTTCACGACTGCTAATAAAAGATGCGACTTCCCAAACGGGAAGATTGATCCACAGTTAATTTGGTGAAAGTCGTGTAACGTAATAGTCGTGTATCCAGAGGCAATTAAACTACTTACATTTGAAGTAGAGCTAATTTTCCAGTGGCCGCGCGTGAAAACATCGAACGGCCTGAAAAAAAAAATCAAGAAATCTTCGTTCGAATTCGCCGGTGAATCGCGTTTAAATTCTCTTCTGATCGATTAAAATTTTCGATAAAAGGTGGAAAGCGTCCAACGAAAGAGGCGTTTTCTACGTTACAACCTAATAATCGAAGCCATAGAACCAGCCGGGGGACTTGTTGTCCGCCTCCCTCGACCCAGAACGGGGACAGAGAAGAGGCCGCGTGAGGATTCGCTCGAGCGACTCAAGTAGTCGTTACGGAACGAGGCGTGAAATAATTTCTTCTCGTGTTTCCGCTCGCGCGAAACCAGAGAAACACGAAGATAAATCCGCCGAAGAAGTGTGAAAATGGCGAGGTCTACGAATGGTTCCAGGGGACCAGTCATCAGCCGAGCGGAGATCTTTGACCCTGGAGGAGATGATCAAGCTGACGTCATCCACGGGATTCACGTGTTGAACTGGCTATTCAAGGAGGGCCTGTTCAAAAGGGAACATTTATAAATTTAGGGGAAATGTTTCGAGTCAAAGTTTTGCCAAGTACAAATTGTAGATTGGATGTTTTAATTAATTTTGTTATTAACTCGGAATTGATGCTTCGTTAAATAATGAAATTGCATTGAAGTTGATTGGATTGCAGTTTTTTTAAATGAATTTTTTTGAACGGGGAAACAGTTTTCTATTAATATGATATTCCGATTTGTTTTTCTTTTTTTTCTTTAATATTAGATGATGAGAAATATTGATAGTTGAAAAGGAAAAAATCGTAGATGAACGATGGATGATACGGAATATTGTTGAATAATTTGGAGATAAAACTTTATTATTATCATTATTCTACAAAGTAACTTTGATGGTTGCACACGATCTATTATTATATATCAATTCAAATGCTTTCTATTTCTTTTTCTATTCTAGTTTCTGTGAAATTAGTTTCATTTTTGTTCCGGTAAATTGATTGCTCCAATGTTTTATTAATCATTTGTGAAGATCTTTCTGGAAGAAAGTCGAGTTAATCTTTGAGACATAAATCTCTCTCTTTAAATTTTCCCAACTATTACAAGCATTATCACTTTTCTACAAAATTCTTTTCTTCAACTCTTCGTGAGATATTTCATTATTCTCTTAATTGAATTAATATTCCACTTCTTCAGACCTTTCTCCTTTTTCTTTATTTCCCTTGGACAGGGGAAAACTTTTTTTTCCAAATATCCCTCTACCCCAATCACAATACAATTACGAACAAAATACTTTCGTCCAATGTTATCGTGAAACACTGTCCACCAGACCCTTTTCCTTTTTCTTTATTTTCCCTAGACTCCTTTCTAGGGATCCCTATCATATATTTACAATACGATTACAACCAAAGATAAAACATTAAACGATACTTTTCCCCAATAATACGAAACGCTATCATCAGTTATCATCACCCTAACAAATTACCATTTCCTTTATTTATTTATCTCCCTCCTATTTTTCCCCCTTAAACACGCGTATTTACAATACGATCACGAGGGAAACCAGAAAATCTAGTTATACAATACAAAATTTTCGCCCGACGAAACACTGTCACGACATCGAGATGTGGCAGATGTTGGAGGACGATTCATTAGACAGGCTGGCGTAGAAGGGAAAGATACACGGGTTCACAACGATCGCGGGCTTCCTGTCGCGGATAATTAATCACTCTCGGTTTGCCAGTGACTAAGAAGTCCCTCGGTTCGTGGAAATTTTCGTGGTCTCCTTCTCTGTCTCTGCATAAAAGTTGGCTCGCGTTTTTCATCCGAGCTCGGAGCCAGAACTCCCCGGAGAAGTGGAAAAGGAAGAAGGGTCGTTCGCCAACCGTTGCGTAGCCCGAAGGGACGGTGGAAAATCGGGGCGGAGGAGTGGCAATTTCTCGGTCAGCGTTTCAGCTATGACGCATTTGCATTTCCATCGAAGTTGCGTATTGCGCTATCTTTGAGCCTCGCCGCTGGAAACGATCCCGCAGACGTTGGTCCTCGTCTAATTCCGTAAATGTCCTCCAGATACTGTTGGTCGAAGCGGACGACCGTTTCGTTTCTATTCTAAAATCTATTCGTGACTCGGCCGATAGTTAGAAATTGTTATATCTACAGGGAAGAGAATATTTTTTATATTTGTTTGTTACGCTGCAACGTATTTTTCCATCTCTTTTCTTTAATCGATAGATTTTGGAGGATTGTTTTTGAGCCCAACTAGAAAAGTTGAATAGATGATATCTGTTGCGTTAAGCGAGTATTTTATTTTGGATTTTTTCTGTCTTCTTGTGTATGGTGTTTATATCTGGATACTTTTTTACATTTAGATTTTTATTAAATACAAGTCGATTAAACGATCTTGATATTATATATAAATAAGTATCGTAGAATAATTTATTGGCGATTGATTAAAAAAGAATCAAACAAAATGGAGTGGGTTGTGCAGAATATGGATATATTGAATTTACTGGATATTATTGAATCGCCAATTTTTTTTTTTTATAGTTAAAAAATATTTAAAAGATTGCAACTGATAGTTTAACAGTTTATATTTATCATTTTATGTTTTGAGTCTTTTTTTATTTCAATCACAAAATTTGTTACGAAATAACAATTATCTACAATACTGAAACTCACTTTTTTAAATTAGAGTATTTAATGTTTTTCATTGAATTTGTCACCTTTGGGATCATTTTATGTTATCTAAAATGAAAATAAAACAGTATTGACATATTAATGCGAATATTAACGGGATAACTGTAATTATTTATTAACAATGTGTTTGTAACGATATCGGTAAATTAATTTTACATATCATGTATAATATATATTCAATTACATAAGAAGATTTATCCAACATACTATATATACATTTATACTAAATTTTCAATTTGCAACTCAATACGAAACATAATTACTAACAATAATAATCATTATCATACATAATCATTGATACAATATTTTAATTTTACTCGTGTTATTAAGAAAAATCAATTTTTAAGATTCATCCTTTCAATCAATATACCGAATGGGGGGAAAAAAATTTCATATCTTGGCCTGGACTGAAGAGAAAAAATGGCGAATGTTAGGGTTGCTTCGAATCCGGAGATGCTTGGCCGAAAATTAGGGGTTGCAAGACAGAAATGGCTGCCACCCCTCGACTCGGGAGGGGACGTAGAAAACGTAATTTGCAACGCCTTCGCTTCTCCCCTTTTGTCCTCGAAACGTTTTCGTCTTGGTTAACGAAACGGTCGTATGGATCATGTGTCTTCGCATAATATCTGTCTCTTTTACGTTCTAGACTCGATCGATAGTGCATGGAAATCCGTGTGCTTCCCTGCTTCGTGGGATGAGTCACTTTCGCGAGGGAAACGGTTATGCGTGTGCAGACCTGTATTCGGTTCGATAGGAGGACAGGGCTTATAAATTCAGATTGCTTTCAATATCGAGTATCGACGTCTTTTAACTCTCGTTGAATCGTTATAACTCGTGAAATTATTATTGTTATTATTTTTTTTTTGTTTTAATATCTCTGTTAATTTAATACGAGTTTAATGCCTCGAAAGAGTTTGGTTAAACATTTTATAATGAGTGATTTGAAACACAGTCGACAAAAGAATTATATAAAGCTTGAAAAATATTGGAATATCTCTTTAATAAAAATTCGATATTCGTGATATAGATTATGAATTTTAATTGGGTAAATATATCTTTGGTTAAAATCGTTGATTTATTAACATTTTATAGAGTAAATAAATGTCTTGTTAGACTTTTGAATCTTGTATTAAGAAGGAAGGAAATATTAAAAATTGTTTCCTATAATTTTTTTCTCTCTTTTCATTTTTCAACTTGAAAGAATCACACACAATTTAAAATGAATAAAAATAAGAGAATTAAATGAGGTAAAAGTTTTGTAAGAAATTGGATATTCAGGAAGTTACTTCGAGAAGTATTCTTACGAACATTTTACGGAAATTATTAAAGTTTTCTGTATATTCTTTAAGAATCAAGTTTGACGATTCGTTTAAAATTTCATACTATCGAGTTTGAAACGAATAGAAAAAAAAAAAAAAGAATCTTCCGTTCTTCGTACACATACTGCATACATATACACGTCTGTTTCTGTTTTGTCAAAGTATCCTTCGCTTAATTCAAAGAATATAAATGAGAAAGAAATCGATGGACTACATTTTGATATTATTTTAGACACTGTTAACCCAGATGTAGGCTACGATTGTCTCCGTTTAATTCACGAGTGAGATATTAACCTGAATTTATTTTCCACGCTTGAAACGAAACTGTTTCGCGAAATTATCAAACGGAGATGTACAAGAGTTCTTGTCAACGATTGTTCACGATGCATCATTGGTACTTTATCCTTTCAGAGATCAATATTTACGTTGCGTATTAAAAGCTTACCTCTTTTTCTAGTTTATAATATTCTATGATGCAATTGATGCTTCACATTTCTCTTGCAACATCGCGAAGAAGTACACTTAAACGAAAATCGTCCTGGACAAACAGATATTCTTTCGAACTATCCATTTATCGTATAATTTAAAACTCGCTTCGTCCACATATTGTTAAAGCATAATTGTTAGTTCTATAAGCAATTAAACAATTTATACAGAGTGTCATTGAAAAAGGATTACATCCAAACACTTGTAACGCTCAATGAATCTTCAGATTTGATTTTCTCGAAAGGAAAGTCCCATATTAAAAATTGTTTTCAGAGCTTTCAAGCTTGTCCAACACAATTTTTACTCACTTCTAATAACTGACAATTATCGATCATTTTAATTCTTATCAATTATTAGAATCGCCAATTGTTATACCCAAACATATCTTCAACATCGGTGAAACAAACTCCCTCGTTTGTCCCACTCGTTTAAAGAAACGATCATCTATCAATACGATTTTCAATACAAAACAGCATCCTCCACACACCCTCTTCTATCCACATCCGGATAATCCAGCCAGTTTTATCACAACCTCCCCTTCCTTCGTCGCGAGCCACCCCCTCGAGGCTTGTGTCGTTTTCATCCCTCCTCGAATATCGTCTTCCCGAACGGATATATAAGGCTCGTGATTTCGGCGACTACGCCCTTCCAACCCCCCTCGATCCATCCACTGGGGGCGTCGCGGGGGTGGCCGATCGGACCGTTATTGCGTTGCAGAGGCGTACGACGTGAATTTCCCTCCGCACAAATGAATTCCCCGCGCACGAAACACGATTACGCGATGATGAATCGTGCTAGGCAAATAATGCACTCGTGTGTCCATTAGAATGTCGACCGCGCGCGTTAACGGTTATGGAACCTTGGTGGCCTGTGATAAATAAAAATAATCGTTGCGCGGCGATAATGATAGTCGCGTGCACGATCGCGTGGATTGTTAATGGGAAAAAAGTTTTTAACGAGTTGATTTTTATTAATCCTTTTGTTAAGTTAAATGTTATATCGTGTAACGGCGAGCGAGTTTGATTGATTTTATTCGGCCTTATGTTTCTACGATTGATAATTGGTGAGGGAGAATGTTTTTGATTTTGTAGGTAAGGAGGAATTCTTAGCCTTGAAAATGGCTGGTCTTGATGATGGTGTTGGAGGAGGAAGAGGAGGAATATGTTCGTTACTTTTTTTTTTTTTTTTTAGATCGATGGAAAATTGTGCTTTGGGCTTTGATTTATTTCATTATTTTTGATATGGTGTTTTTGATAAAATTTTTAATAAAATAGCAAGATTTAATGTTATGTAGAGGATATAGTAGTATAATTTATAACACGTTGTGTATTACAATTTATAATTACAAAATTAGAATATATTAATATTAATAATTTATTATGATAATATATTATACCTTGTTATATAATAATGACATTGAACCTAATTGACAATTAGTCTCATGTGTTGCTTGAAATGAAAATTATGATAATGATTGCGTATAATGTCTGGTGTACTCAAAAACTCCATGATACTTAAAGAGCTAATACAAAATGGTAGATATTATGTGTTCAATAAGAAGGAACACTTGCAGGATGTATCTAATCAATATTAATATGTAGATGACAAGAATGTATTCAGATAAAGGTATTGAAAAATTCGTTTTTTCTTCTTTTGATAATACATTGTCATTTAAATATCTCGTTAACGTAACTTTTTTTTTAATTAGAATCTCTGAATTCAAATAAATAAAATTTCAAATCCTTCGAATTTCTATATATCTTGTTTATATACATATCATGTAACAATCAATAATTGCTATTCGCTTTTATTAATTTGTTTACTTTTATTTGCACTTTATTCATATTCTTTCTACATTCGCACATCAAATATCAACATTTTATTCGTTTTTCTATTAAATAATCGTTTTTTACGAAAATATATTTGACCAATTTATCGAATAGAAATTATTGCTTATTTATTTCACACATAAATAAATAATATCATTGAAAGTTAATATTTTCCTCCCCTTCTTTTTTATTTCATTCATTCATTCATTCATTCATTCATTTACATATTGCCTCTATATATGCACGGATGCATTTACACAATATGATTTATCGATAAAATAATATTCTTAGTTTCCAACTTTTATCTCTTGCAAACATTATTGTGCACACTTTCCCAGAGCGATAGCTCGTCATGCATATTCAATTCTCGCAACCGTAACAACCATTGCTAATTAACGACGGATATTAATTTAAACAGATGTAATTCAAGCGTTTCCGCGAATACATGTACCGTAGAATCCAATATTCATATAATTCTAAACATTGCAATAGCTAATTAACCAGAATTAAATACCAATAAATACAGCACGTAGCCAAAACCAGAAAAAAAAAACGATTATCAGAACGAACCAATGATCGAATACGATGAGAAGATCCTACTTTAAAATTGAAATTTTTTTTTTCAATTTTAGAGAAAGGATATTAAGGATTTTAAAAGGAAAAAAAAAAGTCTTGGCGTTCGTTAAATCGTATTTATTGTATTTAATTTGTACACGAATCTTTCATATACAATAATATAAATAAATAGAAATTTTACGATACATTTATCGAAAATTTTGATTCTCAACTTCAAAAAGCTCTCTCTCTTTATCGTCGTTTCTTCCGTTGCACCAAGACCTTTTATCCCAAATTTACTAAAAATTCTATGGATTACAAGAGAAAATCCTTGATAATTCTCCTCTATCCCAATGATCAATCACCCTGGTGCTCGGCACACCTACAAAACATAAGTAAGTAACATTACTCCCAGTGACATGGTAACCCATACGCCATCTGATTACCCAGTAAAAGGTAATCAACCTCGTCGTTTTAATACTCGCCCATTGTTCGAATTTCCATCATCAACCGGTTAGAAAAAACTCCTACGCGCAACTTACTTTCTCTCTATCCTTTCCTTTCATCCACCCCCTCGCCTAATCCCCCCCGCATTGTGGGCCTCACGATCTTAAAGTGCGACAGGACGAAATTTTAATTCGTCTTTGCCCACCCCGCCACAAAACGGCGCCATTGTCCGTCACATAAAAGCCCCATCAGATACCGAGTATACACGGGCCACCACCGTGGGATATCGACCGTCTCTCTATCCCTGCGTGTGTTTTTGGTAGCGTGCGTGTGCGCCCAGACCTGGCAAGGGATGGATAGAGGGCAGGGACAGAAAGGAGGATATATACACTATCGTTCATAAGTATGGGAGACGCATAGTCGATTTGTCGTAACTTGGATTTTAATCGATCCTTGGCGATTGAATCAATTTTCGGTATTTATTATTTTTTCAACAATATATTTTTAAAATCCAGCACATAATATTACTTAAGAAGGATCGTTTAAATATCCAATTGATAAATGTATAATTTTAAAAATTAATCTTATCATGTCACGTTCAATGTCAACGAATTTAACAATTTAATAATCGAGACACTGTATTGTTGTACAGACAATCATTCGTATACTTTTGAACGATAATGTACGTGTCTCTCTCTCTCTCTCTCTCTCTGTGATAGTCGTGAACGTAATCCATGATGTTTCTATGGGGTTGGCGACATGGGGTGGGTCAGGCCAAATCGACCGCCTCGCGCTTTCCCTGCCCACCGATGTTATTCCCTTCGAATACATCCGAGACGACACCATCTCTACCCTCGTTTAATTAAAAACTTTCGTCGTATGGCGGCGGGTATGCGCTATGTTTTGTCGCGTCTTTCGAAATCCATGGCGCATAAAGTTTTTCCTTTTCCAATCCGGAGATCTTTACACGCGGTACGTGGCCATTGTCCGCTCAAGTGGCCACGAACGAGGAAAAAAGGACGCGTGGGGGTGTACGAACGTTTTCTCGTCTCTCGTCGTCGTCGTCGATCGGGTTTTTTAGATGGTTCATCGAGGTTGGTGGATGGTATGGGGTTTGTTGTGGAGATTCTGGACCGTGTAGTCGTGAAAAGAGAGCTTTGAAACGTGATGTTTGCTTAGCGGGGAATCGGTAATTGTTACGAATGTCTTTTTTTGGAGCTTTATTTTTTGGAATTTTTTTCTCTTTAAATAAACAGATAATGTTCGTGTGTTTTTTTAGTCGAGAAACGATAAGTTTATTGTTTCGCTCTTCGTTGAAGAGGTTTCTCTTTTTTTACAAGACTTTGTTTTTATGATTTTTAATTAGGAATAAACAATAATAAATACAGAAATTAATCTATCTTTAATTCAATTTATTTGGATCCAATGGAATTTTATTTGCTTGGGAGAAGGAAATGTTGATTCTTTTTTGTAATGAATAAATTTTTGATTGGGGATTATGAGTAATTTATTGTAAAACAACAAAACACTTTTAATCTAATTCATATAACTTCATTGTGAAAATGACAAAGACAAATTTTGAAATTATTGTATCGTACAATTTATTTACAATTTCTAACTCGTCATTACGTATAATTTTTCGATACAATAATAACATTAAATTATACTTATCACTAAATTAGTTAATAACTAGGTGAAGCACAATCTGAGTGGACGTTACATGGATCGTGATAGGGTTAATAATAAATGGCAGGCACAAATACCGTAACTTTCCTCCAACTAAATTTAGGATGGAAAGCAATTACCACGGTCCTATGAATTATCGAGAAATATCGAAGAGGACCACATCCTGAATTACAGCGCGAGAAATTGCGCGGTCTAGCGTACACCAAGATTAAGTGCCTAGCCGATATTAAGTGTCCCTGCTTGCGAATATTCCATCTTAAATTCATTGACGCCGATTTTGAACTCGATCTGCCCCTCGCTTCGAAATTACGACAAACAATTGTTGCTTCTTAGAAATTTTCTAAATTTCTTCCAAAATTATTTGACACTGATTATTCGATAATCTGCTCATTTATCTCGATTGACCATAATAATAAGTATTAATTTAAAATCTTGTTGGTCTAATCTATTCTTCAGATCTTTTCTTAAATGAAAATTATATAACTGATTTAGAAGGGGAACAATATTCTTAAAAATAGAAAATTAGAAATAATTCTAAAATTATTCTAAATTAATAGAAAATTAAAAATAGATCTTGTTGGTCTAATCTATTCTTCAGATCTTTTCTTAAATGAAAATTATATAACTGATTTAGAAGGGGAACAATATTCTTAAAAATAGAAAATTAGAAATAATTCTAAAATTATTCTAAATTAATAGAAAATTAAAAATAGATAAAAATAGAAGATTTATTTATTGCATTTCTTCCATTGAATACAAGATACAATTGTTCCAATATTTGCGTAATCGGACTTTAAGATTAACTCACGTAAAGTCTTTCGTTATAAACGTACAATACCCCCTTGATCAAACCAGAGACCTCAAGATCAGGCCTCGAGTTAAAAATCCAAATTCACAAGAAATCTTTCCCACTCTCACACTCGTTTCACACTCGTTCAAGTGGCCCTCTTCATGCTCTTCTCGTTCACAGCTGGCCCAAACCGGTTGAAACGAAATTTCGTTTCGACGTGTTACGTGTTATTATCCTGAAACGTTCCTTTTAAAGCGATGATTTCATTCGTCTCCGCGTAATTTGTTTATCGGCCATCGAAAGCGACGTGCCATCGCGAACGACCTGCATTTCCGTTTCGACGGCCGACACGTGTGCTGGAAATCGGGATACGCATACACAACCAACTTCTTCCCGCCCCAGACGGGATATTAAACGCACACGTCGAATCTCGAAACGCTGTCAAAACCAGCCTCGTCGCGGTGGAAAACGAGATCGTAAATATTTAGTTCGGCGTCGATCGAATTTCGGAAGTCGTTGTGCGGCTAAAGGACCATGCCTTTTGTCATTTTCTATTTTCTCATAATGACGATCGTATTCGTTCATTCCTCGATTCGCATAGAGGTGTTGCCACCTTGTTTTTTGCATTTAAAATTCACTTAAGTTGAAGGATTTTGATATTCAATTGAACGTATCATTGTTATCTGTAACAGAGTTGTTTTTTCGTTATTTGTTAGTGAAGCAAGAATGTAATATAATAAATATATAATCTGTTAATATGGTATACCTTTTATAAATTTATATCCAAAGTATTTTCTATTGGAGCAATTAAATATTTATAGAGGATAATTAGTACTTTTCGCACATAGTATGATGCATTCTGATTAAATATTTGATATACGGCTCGTTTTCTATTCCTTGTATCTTTGTGTTGCACCCTTCTTTTTCTCACATATGAAAAAATTATTAAGAATTATAAGTATCAGTAATAATATGTATATGAAAATATTTTTGCAAAAGTAATTGAAAGAAATAGCGTTATAAAAATTGTACATATTTACAAAACTGTTCGAATGATGCAGTCTCTGATCAAATTATAAAGAGTTTCGAGAGGAAATTTTACGTCTTTGAAGTCGTTCCAGTTATTACATTATTAGTTTTCTCTTTTAAGAATTTCCAGGATGCATTAATAAAAAGAAATCAAAAGGAATAGAATATCTTCGGGCATATTTATATTCTTCTATTTAATCACACGATTTTTCATTTTTTAAAATTTCGACACGATAATTTTTTCCCTTTAAATTCGTTTATGATTTGTTATTATAAAATATATTTTTTGAAAGGAAATATTTTACTCGATAATAAACTGGCTTATTATATTTATCCAAAAGAGGATATTAAAGTTGCTTGTTACTTATAAATCATTCTTATGTTAGCCAAGATTTTCGAAAGTGGGTTACGAAGCGGTTGTTCTTTTTTCTACGTCCTTATTAGACTGTAAAAATTAAATTATATTTTCGTTCCAAAGTTCAGCTTCGCTGTTATTGTTGGATTGAAAAAAAAATCGATCAAGTGTGATCAAATTAAAAACCAAATGAAAAATGTAATCGTTAAACAGAATAAAAATTAACAATTAGTCAAATTTCTAGATCCTAAAATCGTCGAAAAATGTTATCGGGTTTCAAAAATAAATATCGAAAGTTTTCGTTCAACGATAAATTACATTTAGATCAAAAATTGATCGATGAAAATTTTATAAAACCAATCGTACAATTCGAATTGAAATATTATCATAATTAACTTGGGAAAATTGAAATTTGAAAATTGTCAAATTTAATATTTCCCGTGTAAAAATTGCAAAATAAAAACAAATAAATAAATAATTTCCTGTCCTCGATAAACAGTGAAGTGTTTAAAATCACATGAGGTTAAATTTCAATTTAAAAATGCCTGACACAGATTCCATGATTAATATTTCGCACGCGTACATGGCCTCTCAATGAGCGAAATTTTTATCACGTGCAATTTAACTCCGCTAGAATTAGGGTAGGCGAAGAATCTCACGATAAAATTCTAGCCTAGGACGAGAAGTTGGAAAGTTGATTTGCTCAAAATTCCCACTTTACGTGTAACAAGCTCCCGTTCGAAACTCGAAATTCACAACTTTGTAATTACGCGTGATGTAATGATGTTTAACAGACGATAGGAGGCATCGTCGGTATCCTGGCATTCAGAAGTTTATTTCCAAGTTTACTCGTTTCTTCTTGTTGCTTTTACCGCGCGCCATCGTGTATGCAATGCTGAAACAATCTCATCGAAGAAAAGATTCGAATGGAGTAGAAAAAAGTTTCTGCGTGACTTCGTGTTGCGCCCTTTTGTTTTCGGGCAAGTCTCTGGGGGGAATATCGAGGATTGGAGGGAACAGAAAAACCTTTCATTCTTCCAGCTTTATATTTTTTATTTTTTTTTTTTTTTTTATCGTTGTATGCGAGTTTATGCACAGGCTGATTCTGGAATTGTGATACGATTGGAAAAAAGTTCGTTGTGGAAAAAATAGGTCATGAAAAATGGAACAGAATGGACAGATGATAAAGGATCGATAATAAAAGACTTACGTAGTTCGTGAACTTCTTTATTCTTAGAAACTTTGTATTATAATGGATCGATTGAGTTGTTAATTTCGTATATTATCTTTGTTAGTATTTTTTTTCTTTAATTATTTTTTAAACTCATGATTATTATGATTATTGATCGCGAGAAATCATCCTGCAATTAATTCTTGAAAATGACTTGGCAGAACTTGTGATATTTACTGAAACATTGGAAATGAGAATAGAAATCGAGATTAAATCGTTTTACTAGTAATTTCGCGTACAATTGTAATTTTAATCCCTAAATTTTAACGTGACGTCGAACACGAACATCTTTACGCTATCAAATTCACAAAAATCTCTGCCATAGCCCGGCAACGAATTCACAACGAAAAGCAATGGACATTTAAAACGTCCGAAGAGCAAAATGGCTCGGTTAATGACTCATAAATATCTAGCAGGGGAATTAACATTTATCACTGGACGTCAGCGCGTTAATTAGTGTATTAAAGCCATTCGAACGGACGAAAGGGAACATTTTTTTTTCTTTTTCCTCTCTCTCTCTCTCTCTCTCTCCGTTCACCATTTCTATGAATGAGAACAATCGGCTAGTTAGCATTCCCTGTTACGCTCGTTCTAATTTAACGTGTTACTAGGAGACACGGTGTGCGTGCCTGATTTGTGTCGCACGTAGAAAAGGAAACACGCGAGAGAGGGCCCTCACTCCCTAAAGAAGATGCACGACGTAGAAAAAGGGAGGCAAGAAGACGTCCTCTAAGTCTTCTTTAAATACAACGTGATCGATGATCCACCAGTGGATGTAGGGTGAAAGCAATTTCATAAAGTCTTTCGAAATATTAGCTCTGTCAGGAAATTGAAATTGTTCCTGGTGACAGTTGGACAGAGAAGGATCGTAAAATATGGCTAGTTTAATTCTTGATCGTTTGCACTCCCTTCGTTAATTTACTTTTTTATGTTGATTATTCACGCATTTTGATAATATTTTATTCTTTCCTTTATTTTCATTACGTCTTATTAATTCTTATTCTCGTAAATCCTTTATACAATATATTATATATTCTGAATCGTTATACGTTAATGACTTCATTTTAACCAATTTCTCTTATTCAATATATACTGATATATTGTTTCAAATCTCTTCAAATTCTACGAAACATTGTGCAAACCGAATGAAAAATTCTTAAAGAAAGTACAATGCGTAGCTGTAACGTGCTCCTTTCACCTTCTCCTTATCCATTGTTAAAAACAATAAATCGAATTCAATAATGTAGATTGAAAAAAAGGGAGGGAGGGGAAAAGAAAAAAGAATCGCAAACAAAACATTTGCGTTAATGCAACCTCGTTCCTTAATGGGCCCTTCAATAACGAGTTATGACGAGGCATTTTGCATCCTAAAAAAAAAAAAAAAAAAAAAAAAAGGCGAGAAGTAATCATGGCCGATATTTCTGGTTCACCTTGCAGGTGCGCAATATTCAATAAACACGCGATGGAGAGAAGAAAGTGATGATAAAAATCGAAACGGAAGCCGCCACCGCCGCCGTACCAGCCCGAGTTCACGAGATGGAGACTTTCCTCGGGGCACGCATCAGTATAGAAGGCGCGTAGAATCAGGATCGAAAGGGGAGCATCGAGCACGGGATCCAAGATGGGCAAGTGTTGCAGCAAGCGGCAAGAGCCTCAACCCCTTGGTGAGTAACCCTCTCTCGCAATCTCCTTTTATCCTCATCCGCGATGAGTTTTTCCTTTGCTACTTCCGCCTTCCTTTCCCCCTTTTTACGTTTCCGTATCTCTCTGCCCCTCTCTACTTTTCGCGTGTTTTTATTTCTTTGAAATCCTTGAATGGAAGTTGGCTGTAACGAAATGAAACTGTGAGTGAAATTTTGGGAATGAAGATCGAGGCAGGGGAGAAAAGTTGTTTAACGAGTATATAGTGATTTACGTTTTTCTCGGGAACAAGTCGGCAGAGGTTACGATTTGTTAAAAGTATTTTAACGTGGTGGAACGTGCGTGGTAAGATGGGGGAGTTTTAATTAGAATTAAATCTCTTTGATGCAATTTAATTAAAGCGTTAAAAGGATGGGCTTTGTTAACTCGGGGCTTGTTAATCCTGGTCTAATTGCTTTTCTTGATCGATTTAAAGTGATAGAATTATTCCAGGTTTAGATAACTTCATCATTGTCCCTCTTCTTTAATTAATCGACCGATAGATTCTTTTTCTTCTGCTTTTCTATCATTTCTGTCACGTTGGAATCTTCTTACGTGATGTAAAAAGAAAAAGACAATATAATTATATGAAAATAGATAAAAAAAAATTATTTTTGTAATTCGTATGAAAATTTTATTCATTTATTCATTCTTGAGATTATATTTGTTCTATTGATCCATGAAGTTTTATCTAGATCTGAAATAAACGTATATATATATATATAAAGCCATTTTTCATACTTTCGTGTTTGATTATCCAGGTTACAAGAAAGCAGATACAGGACTAAGCTCGAAACACAGTAATGGAGGTTCCTTGGATCGGTACACTGCTGACCCAAATCAAAGGGGTGTACAGGCTAGGGCAGACATCATTCGACCGAGGCCGACACCTTGTAAGCTACAAATTCCTCACCAGTCACGTAAAACAAGCTCGCCTGTCGTTAAGCCTGCATGTGTGTATATTTATGTTCTTTTATTTCACTTTTTAGCTAAGCGATTTTACTTTAAGCTTTAGCTTTAAGATTCTAATTTATAAGCCTGCGATTTATTTTTCTTAATCTTCGAACCAGATCAAGTTATTATATTTACCACAAATTGTACGATATACTTGAAGTAAATTTGCGCAATTATTTTTGCGTGGATCAAGTTTAAGAAAATGTTTAAACCAAAAGAAATTTGCAATTTGATGAAGAAAATTTTTTCGGTCTCAGGGAAATTGATATTATGTGAAAAAGAAGTTTCTCTTAATATTCCCTTCTTCGAATTTATTTAAGCAGAAATCTGCAAGTGAGAATTATTCAAATTTTATCGATCGATAATTATCAAATTCAAAATTTCAATATTTTACGTATTAAGCAAAGTGGATCATTTATATTCAAAATTTAACCTTTTTCATTATCTCTATTTCATTATAAAATTATTAAAAGTTAAAAGTCTGAAACTTTTTTTTCTTTAATAAAAATTTAAGGATAAAGTTTCGCTTAATTTTCACCCAAGGAATTAATACGAGATCATGAACGAGATCGTCTAATATATATATAATAGTTTTTGCACAAAGAATGATTTCAACGTCTCATCGACGCGTGATAGCTTAATCAATCAATGTTCTATCAGTTCCACCTGCGACCCTAAATAGATCAATCGTGAACGCTTACAGGATTCACGATAAAATTACAATTCTCCCTAAATAATAAGCCTCTATTTCTCGAACTTGTAAATTGGTTTGTTCTCGAAACAGCGCATTCACAGAGGTCGAACAAGATCGTGGTGGCTCTGTACAATTACACTGCGCGCGAGAGTACCGATGTCAGTTTCGTGAAGGGCGATCGAATGGAAGTATTGGATGACTCCGAGCCCGACTGGTGGAAAGTTTTACACTTGACAACTTTGCAAGAAGGTCTCATCCCGTGGAACTTTGTGGCCGTCGAGCGTTCGGTCGAGAGCGAAGAGTGAGTTGTCCAATTAAAAGCTTATAATTTTTTCTTTCAGCACAGGCGAAATATGAGACAAGATCTTTTTTTGTTTCGTGATCTAAGAGATCTCATTCTATAAATGAAGAAGTCCTTGTAAATTAAGATAAAGAATAAACTTCGTTTAAACACGCTAAAAAAACTTTCCTGGAGGAAACAATTGAACGAAGAGCAATAAATTGTTGTAAAAAAGTTAATCGTTGTTAACTAACTCTCATTTTATTATAATATAATAATAATAATGATCTCGTATTTCGATCTAATTTTCTATTACTATTTCGTCGATTTTATTTTATCTCCATCCGCATTTATTTATTCAACGAAATCCTGTTTATCATCATTTTTTTCTCTTAGTTGGTTTTTCGAAAATGTCTCGCGCAAAGAAGCCGGTAAGCTTCTTCTGGTGGATGAAAATCCTCGGGGAACATTCTTAGTCCGACCCAGCGAGCACAATCCAAGGGGATACAGTTTATCCGTGAAAGATTGGGAGGAGGGAAGAGGTCATCATGTAAAACACTATAAAATTAAGCCTCTCGACAATGGGGGCTTCTTTATCGCCACCAACCAGACATTCCCAACTCTTCCAGCTCTTGTTATGGCGTACAGCAGTAAGTTGGAACACAAGCTCGAACAAACGCATTCTCACCCATCTAACTATTCCCCACGAAATTTCTGTAACCATTTTCTAACGTTATATAAACTCTCGAATATTCCAGAGAATGCGTTGGGTCTTTGTCACGTGCTCTCGAAACCGTGCCCGAAACCGCAGCCGGATATGTGGGATCTCGGGCCCGAGCTGCGAGACAAATGGGAGATCAATAGGAACGAGATACAGCTAATACGGAAACTGGGTCATGGGAATTTCGGCGAGGTTTATTACGGCAAGTGGAGGAACAAAATCGAAGTGGCTGTGAAGACGTTGCGACCTGGGACCATGTCGACGGAGGCATTCCTACAAGAGGCGGCGATTATGAAACAGTTCCGGCACAGACACCTGGTCGCGTTGTACGCGATCTGCTCGAAGGAGGAGCCGATTTACATCGTGCAGGAGTACATGTGCAACGGTAGCCTGTTGGACTTTCTGAGGACGGGTGACGGCAAGTACATGCAGTTCGAGGATCTGATTTATATCGCCGCCCAAGTGGCGTCCGGTATGGAGCACCTCGAGAGCAAACAGTTGATACACAGAGATCTGGCAGCGAGGAACGTTCTGATAGGCGAGAAGAACAAGGCGAAGATATGCGACTTCGGCCTGGCAAGGGCGATCGAGGACGACGAGTATTGTCCCAAACAGGGAAGCAGATTCCCCGTTAGGTGGACAGCGCCGGAAGCCATTGTCTACGGCAGATTCAGCATTAAGAGCGACGTTTGGTCTTACGGTGTCTTGCTAATGGAGCTATTCACTTATGGCCAAGTTCCTTATCCTGGTATGGTTTCGATCTTTTTCTTTTTTATTATTACTTTTCTTCTTTTTTTGTTCTCGTTTATTCAACGCAATAAAATATGTTATATTTCTATATGTTATTAACTGTGATTGTCTTTCTTAATTAATTCAATTTGTAATTGCTTTATCGTGATACGATAGATATTTTTTATCGTTCGTTTTACAGGTATGCAGGGTCGCGAAGTAATTGAGCAGATCAATAAAGGCTACCGAATGCCTAAACCATTAAATCACCCGCTGCCGGACAGCATTTACCGATTAATGTTGCAATGCTGGGATGCTAGCCCCGAGAAGCGACCCACTTTCGAGTTCCTTAATCACTATTTCGAGTCATTCAACGTAACTAGCGAAATACCGTATCTGGAACCACCAACGGACTGATACACAGCTCACATGCAGAGTCACCTGGTACCGCACGGTCATTTTCATCCAGCGCACATCAATTGTGCCATGGAGTTTTATGGTATTTATTGCTAAATCTCTAGCAATCATCTGGAGATTCTGTTACCGTGTTCTTTTTTATATTGAATAAAAATTCGCGGGTTTTCCGCGTGAACGATGAATTTCAAAAAAAGAGGGAGAAGGAAGAAAAAAGAAGGAAAAAAGACGAAGAAACGAAAGAAATGGTACGAAGGAAATTTTATAAATTATACATTGGTGGCGAAGAATTTTGTAAACGTTACCAGATTTCTCGAAGCAATCATTGTTAAAGGCTGCCAAAAAGAAAAAAAGAAAAAAGTAAAAAAAGAAAAAAAGAAAAGAAAATTCTACGATGATCGAAATTTGATAAAAAAAATTATTGAGCGTCATCGAAAGAACATCTCAAGAACAATGATCTTGTGTGCCATTGAACTTTACGAGAAAAAGAAAAAAATAAAAAAAAAATCTTATTCAATACTGTGAAGAGGTATTTTCAAGATCTTGTGAACTTTTGTGACCAATCATGGATAACTGCCGATTAATAATAACGAGTAAAACGTTGCGACTGAAAATAAAAATTCTCTAGAATGTCTCTACCCGCCACGTATTCAATATATATTATAGAATTTAAAAAACGGAATCATTCTCAACGTTCGAGCTATTTATTAAGCATTTTCACAATTTGGAGAATATATTAAAAATATTTGACGAAGATATCTTATTAAACAAAAAAAAAAAAAAAAAAAAATGTTTAGAGGGTAGAACGGAACCAGTTGAGAATTTAAAAGTAGAATTTTAAATAGTAGACGATATAACCAATTATATTAATCCGTCAATGTATGATTACAACGTCGACAAATGGAAGTGTCGCGACATTTATACATATAATCTAAGCGATTGCTTCTTTATTGATCTCGAATCAATCGCGACTGATTTTTCCTAAGATCCAAATAATTTTTTTTTTTTTTTTTTGGATTTGATCCTTGGAAATTTCAATACAAATTACACAATTTTGTGCATCATATCGATTATTGGATGCACGAGTCTGTATCGAAATACAATCGCATTTTATTAATGTGTACCTAGCTGTATGCAAGTTTTGATTTCGAACGATACGTCGAGTAGGACAATATTTTTTACGAGAAATTAATATACGTTTTATATACGTAAATGAAGAAAATTTTTTCGATATATTTTTGTTCTGTGAACAGTATATATCCCAAATATACGATTCGAAAGCACACGTTCGTTTCTCCGATATATACAAACTTATATATTTTTTTTTCTTTTTTTTACTGTGATCATAATCTATATATAAAAAAAAAAAAAACTAACTACTTGTTCTCTATAAAATCAATAATATCTTATAATATTAATTTAAGTCTTTTTTTTTTTATAATTCAATATGAGAATAAGAAATTATTAATAATAAAAATAAAAACGTGCGTTATACGACTGTATGTCGCCACGAGAGGTGACATTTTTTTTGAAAATATTCAAAAAAAATTTCGAACTATGTAAATCTATTAAGAAAAGAAAAAAAAAAAGATAAAACAAAATAAAAAAATAAAAAATTATACTTGAAGGTAAAAATTAAGTCATCGATGTTGCTCGTACAAAGTGTTTGAAAAAAAATTGTAAATTTTCTACTAAATATACAAATGACAGGTTAGGGTAGAATTTAGACGGTAGAACCGTGAGGTAGTTATAAATCTCCTCGAGATGTGAAACGCCAAATATCTTTTTTTTTTTTTTTTCTTTTTTTTTTTCCATAATTCCGTTATACAAGATTTTTCTCGGATAATGGTTTCGATCTCGAGGAAAGTTTCGATATATCGTTGTCTCGTCATGATCGTTCTTCGTGGAACGTATTGTTAGACATAAGTCCCTAGGCGTACATTGAATTATTTCACGATAAACAAGATGAGCCATTATGACACTTTAGATATTAAAACATTTAAACAAATAAGAACACAAAAAAAAAGATGGAAGCGAATGAGTGGATAAAAATATCGGGAGAAAAATGATAGAGTATATGAATATATGAAAGTGCGAGTGACGATAGGATTACATGTGTGAGTGTAGTGAATTGTTACACCCGTGAATGTGTGGTATTTTTTTCACGCGCATCTTGCCGTGACATTAAGAAACGAGCAATAAAATGTCGTGCTTCTTGTACGGCCCGTAACTATTGCTCAATAGAAAAAAAAAAAATTATCGTTTTCGCAAATGAACATTTTCGTGAAAAGAAAAATAACAAATGTCTGACAAATCAGTGTTTCTTCTCTAATGACAAATTTCATATTTAACACGGACACCGATACATTCGATACATACTTTTGTGGCTTATGTTTATTGGGACTCGTCGCGAACTCGACATTATATTGCCACATATTATATAGTATACCAATAAATATAATGTTTTTTACTATAATTAGCGAGGCAAACACCACATACCTTCGTTGTGTGAGTTGACTAATTTATTCTATATAGTATGATGCGATGAATGCACGTGAAAAAGCATCATGTTTATGTAGAGTTAGAAAGGTAGTTGTATTACGTCCAGTAAACTTTTTCTATGAGCGTTTTATACCGATCAAAATGTTGTTGTGTTTCTCATGGAGAATGATCATTTAAGATTTTTCGCTAAAGATCATGTTGTCGCCATAAATCGTAGACGTATGAAATACAAATCATGCACGAATTCGATTCGTCGAGCGATGGAATATATCCATCATTCGTATAGAAAGTATATACGTTTGATTTCTCTATCTTGAACATGTCTCACTGTCGCATTTACATCATTTTATCCAAGCAAGACGAAGAGAATAATAGTATATATAAATGTTAAATACTGGTAAGGGCATCATGTGGCCTTTCCATTGGACCTAGAGACTGATATTATTTAGACAAAAAAAAAAAAAAAGAAAAAAAAAACAGATTAATTGCATTTGAATTTATACTTGATGATCACTCTTGAAGAAACTTTTCACATGAATATCGAATCATAAATAATTGAAATTTCAAATTT
Source organism: Apis florea (assembly GCF_048593485.1). Lineage (NCBI taxonomy): Eukaryota > Metazoa > Arthropoda > Insecta > Hymenoptera > Apidae > Apis > Apis florea. Next base: position 42,573 of record NW_028256688.1, on the reverse strand, counting down.
TCTTATGGCAATTGGTACAATTTGTAATAATAATTCAGATTTTATATCAATTATATATCTGCAAGATTATGATAATTCTTTGTCAGTCCATGTTCAAATTAGAAATTCAAGAAAATATTGTAGGGAGAAAATATTATCTCTTGAGATAATAAACTTCAAGATTTTTAAATAAAACAAAAATAACAATTGTAACAATATATCGAAATCGAATTCTAGTCGGGAGACGCTACGTGTTTTCAATCAATTGTAATGTATGATAAATATTGCAATTCATAATGAAATTATCATGAAAGCAATAATATTATCATTATTATGCTTTTGATCAAAGCAAAGTATATTCTCAATATGCTAGTTGATTTAGAGCTATCAATTTTTTAATATTTCTGGAGTATTCGTTACCATACATAAATATATATAGAATATTAAGATTATAGATTTAGAGTTTTTCGCTAAATTTTTGTAACATATATATATAAATATTTGTCCTCATAATCAATCGAGATAATTATCGATAATTATAAATCGAGTAGTACTTCATAACACTAGTTCTATTTTTACTACTTTTATCTAATAGCTATTTTTACAACTTAAGTATCATAAAATCATAAAATTATCTTTAATTTTAAAATATGAATTATAATATTGTAATTTATACATATATTTTTTTTAACACCGCGTCTCTCGACTTGGAGACAAATTTCCATCCTTAATTTATAAAGTACGCTTGAAATTTGCATCTTTTTCAACTTTTCTATTTTAAAAATTTGTTTCGTTGTGGCTCCGTTCAAATGAAATTTTAATAAATCTGTGATATAGTGACAGACCTCATGTTTTGATACAGAGTTTGATTATTGCGCGGAGCTACCAACGAAATTAACATGTCAAATTATTTAATAACCCTTTGTAAATGTTAAAAATGAAAACAGTCACGTGATGCGCACACCAAATAGATGGATATTTTTTAATGCATTTAGGCTTTTGTCAAGATTTTCACAATACACCGCGCGTCAACATGGTTCACTCGTACCTAAAGTAAAAATGGATCAATATATCGTCATTGTTTACGTACCAAAGCTTATTATCATTAAGTAATTTAATAGTTACTTTATATCATTGTATTAAGTACTATAAGCCTATGCAGATAAATATATTATGTATCATATTAACAGAAAAGTGTTAAATGATATTCATATATTTTATCCATGTAACTCAATATTATTTTTTGTCAACAAACACATAGATTGGGAATTTTAATAATACAATATGTTCATTGCAAGAAATTTATTCTAGTATCAATGTTTTTTTTTGTAATACAAAAATTTTATAAACAAAGATATTAAATCTTTTCCATAAATAATTAAATGAATTAGTTATGACACAAACGATTTTAAAAAAGAAATATTATACTTTGTTTTATTATTTTCAAGATTTTTACTTTTTGTTTTATCATTTTTACTAAAATTAAATTTCATCTTTAATACTCTTTTTCTCTACAAAAACGCAGATTTTTTTTCATTTTTTGTTTTTTTTTTTGTTTTTATTGTATATTATATATAATTTAGGTACCAAATTAAATTGGATTCGTAGCAAACATACAGTATTTAGACTTGCAATCATGCATCAACCTTGCATGCTGGTCTTTGAAAAACTGTATAAGAAATCTGTCTATTACAATTTAATATATTATATTTAAATATACATCATTTCTGCCATGTGTGACATCTTCTTTGGAATATGAACAAACTCCTCGAAGTAACTGGCAAGTTCATCAATAGTGACATCACACGAAGATATTCTTGCTTGTACTGAACATGTATTTGAACTTGAAGGTTGACCGGTTGAAGTAGTGGTTTCTGATTGACTATTGCCTCCGCCTGGACCAGGTCCTCTTTTTAAACTTGGCATTGTATTACTACGTGCTCGTTGAAAACTACTAGCTTGATAATTATCTTGAATGCTGGTATCATCCTTAACTTGTCTAGACTCTTGGTTAATATTTAATGCTTTAAAGTCTTTTGCGACCATACCATGGCCAAAAATTTTTGAATTTTTTCCACACATACTAAATTTACATGTTTCTTTAAGCAATGTATTCGTTAGATTATCACTAAGACAATTAGTGCCAGTATCATTTAATTTTAAGACAGCCTCCTTAATAATTGAATTCTTATTTTTATCAAGTACTCTTTCATTTTTTGATGGTTTAAAATTCGTTGTACTTTTTACGCCTCTAGGACTGATTGTGGTTAATGTTGGCCTAATAGGCATTAATCTTTTTTGAAATAAATGACTGCAGTCAGAACTGATAGTTTTATTTGTTCTGAATGGATTTGATGAGTTTATCTTGTCGGTAGGTGATATACTGAAACAACAAAAAATAATGTTAATTTAATATTATTAATGAATTATATTATCATTAATAATCATTAATAATAAATAAATTTATAAACAAAATTGAATAAAATTTGGTTGAAAAAAGATTTAGAAATAATATTGAAATTTTTAAGAATTATTCAAAGTCATCTTAATAATTCATCATTCATAGTACATAACCTTGAATTAAATATTCTAAGCGTATTCTTTCGTTGCTTATGCAATAGTGTCAAACTACGTGAATTCATATTAAAACCGTAAAAAGTATAACATTTGATTAAATCATATTCGAAAATATATAATTCATATTAACATATTTCAATTAATAACAATAATATTCCCCACTTCATTTATAGTCTATTTTAATTCTCTTGATTACGTTCATAAATAAATTATGCAAGAATAACATTTCGTATATGTAGATGACTCTGTGTGTGAGATCTTTTAAACTTGCTCAAAATATGTAAACATTTCGATTTGCTTACAAATCACAGTCAATGTTGTTATTTCGCACCATCGAGAACAAGAAATGACGATCATTAAAATACATATTCACAAGCGCTTGCATCATTAATAAATCAAAAACACAATAGCGTAAATAGAAATCGTCACGTAATTTGCAAAATGAAGTAACTTTAACCAAAGACCTTGACCGCGTGTGAAAATGGATTGAGTCGCAAAACCGCTACGATCCGATACATCGAACAGATACACGGATTCAGAATGTTCGAGGTACTGGAAAGGGATAGTTGTGAGGAGCAGGCGCTTTAAATGAGCTTTCGGCGGTAAATGCTTACTGTGGACAGCTCGAGGAGAGACGATCAATTTCGAGCTTCTCCAAACTCGCCGGCAATACTTCGTCAGCCATGCTAACAATTTTGCACAGATCTGTGCTCAACGTTTGTGAGAACATGGCATCATGCCGAATCACTGTTGGCAAACAAACGTTGACAGCGCGTCGGAAAATTCCAGAATGAAGAATACAATGTTTCGGGAAATAGGTTAGAACGATGACGATAGTCTAAATTCCACAACAACGACATTCACCGCGTTTCTCTTTAACTCCGCGATTAAATTTAATGCGTTTCACGTGTGCATCATCTCGTTTCCGTTATTACTGAATTCACTCATAAGATATTGTCTATAGATGCGACTTCGCGATCAATTAATCATCGACAGCACGTAAATAAACAGACTTTTGCGCGCAACTGCCATTCTATTGCTGCTCAATACCGGAAGTAACGACTGCAGATGGCGCTTCGAATGCATTCATTGCCCGCCCGACGCCATTTAAACTTTCGAAACTTTTATCGATGTTTAAATGAATCTAGAAGATATGTATATATGGGTTTACGTTTATCTTTATCTTTTACGGAATTCAACGTATCATCAGCAAACAGGTAAATAATAGATAAAACTTATTAATTTTGACATATAAATGGAGCATCATTATAAATAATAAGATTAGATAAAATTAGTTAAAATGAATTTACATTTATTCATCATATAAATCATAAAATTTCTTTAAATTTTGTTTAATGTCCATTTTAGTGATGTCAATTAATTATATATCAATTTAATATCAATTTATTTTGATATCATTTATAACTTTTATAATAAAAATATCTTGTGACTAAAGATAAATTGAAGATAACCTTAAAATTTTAAAAAATTGAATAGTTGTAATTTCTTTTGAATCATACAATATTAATTGGAATTAATTTATAAAAATATTATTGCGAAATTATTCGAATGATTTGCTTTATGTGATAACTAATGATATGTATTTTTTTATAGATAAACTGTAATATTTCAACATGTTAGTAAGTACATATTTTCGTTCATAAATTGTAAATTCTATACACATTTTATCATATATAATATTCATCAAAATTATATAGATTTATTGAAATCTTCATTTTATAATTACAATATTTAATTTACAACATTTATTATTATACTATAAAAATTGTAAGTATCTTAAAATGCTAATATATTTTATAGGATTCTAACCTATTTTGTCAAATATAGATCTATATATTTTATAGAGAATTCGATATATAGATAAGATTATTATAAAATAAGTTTAACGTAATCAAAATTATTATAATCAAAATTCTAATTAAAATTTAGATAAAGATATATGTATTCTAAAGCAACGAATAGATTATAACTTAATCGCATGCGATTCTATTTTGACAGATTTCTATCACTACATTTATGGCCTCTGTATAAACTACCAAGATTTAAGTAGAACAAAAATACGGTTGTAATATTGATCAAACGTATCTTTGCGTCATTAAGGATGTCGTGATTTCCGTGGAAGCTTGTTAGAAACCCTCATGGGATCGATTTAAGCTGCGACTAGAAGCATAGTATCGTGAAATGTAATAGGTTTAATCTGTTTCTTGTTTCGAACTCGAAGTCCCTGTTGAATAGCTTGCGTGTACTTACTTATTGTGACTTGTTGTGTAAATCTTGAGATAAAATCGAAAGAAAATTTATTGTCATAATTTATGAAAATCATTCTTATCATATCCCGTGTAGCGCTTTATTTTCTTTCTCTAACGTGAATGTGGAATATCTGATAAAATATTTCTACATTACTAAGATATTTTTTAAATTAAAAGAAATAAATTTTTGAAATAGATAATTATAAATAAATATTCTTATTTTTGATACAAAAATTTTGTTTCTTTCTAATACAGGGTAAATAAAATTTTTTTTACAGATACTAATTACATAAGAAAGAATAGTAGTTGTATAAGAAAAGCAATTTTTATTTCTAATATTATTTCAATACAATATATTAAATTCATATTATTGTACATAATATAAAATATAAAAAATTTAATTTATCTTTTTAGAGAATAAGAAATAAAAAATAGAAATCATAGATATCTTTATTGCATTTAATTAAATGGAAAATCAATATTTTATTTACAGTGAATTTTATAAAAATATAAAGTATTTGCTCGTGATCATTACATAAAATCATATTTCTAAATAGCACTTGCTTGTGGAAATATTTCAGTTATCTAATATTTGTTTAAACATTTCAAATTTTCTTTATCTCTGAATATCTATATTTTCATATTTTTAATTTGAGTTTGTATTTATTTATTTCTATAGATATGAATATTTATATATTTATTTATCATTTATACAATTGATATATATATATATATATATATATATATATATATAATTTATTGTTTTATATTAATTATTATTAATTAAAAATAATTTTGAGAACAAATTCTATCAAATGCATTTTATTTGAAAAAATAATTAATGAGTAGTCAGTTTTTTAAAATTATTTAATCTTGATATAAAATAGAAATAATAAAAATAAATTAATTGAAATGAGAAAAATTCTTCATATTATTCTTTTTAATTTTTATTTTATATAAAATTTGCTAGGATAGATTAAATTGAATCATCGAAAGTTTTCAAAAACTTTATTGAATTACACACATATTTCTTAACTTAAAAAAATTAATACGACCATTTTTAGATTATAATGTTTTATTATAAAATGAAATTTTTTAAACATTAAAGATTCATGAAATTTAAACATAACATTATTTTTTTTTATTCAATTTCAACAATCTTGAAGTTAAGCATGACTCAATGTGTTACATATATAATATATATTACAAATTTACATAAAATATCTGGACAATTTTAAAGAAAATTATGAATATATATAAAGTAAGAATTATTTTATTTCATAATATTTCATAATAATTTCATATTTCATGTTCGATTTCCTATATAACTATAATGAATCAGCCAACGAGACTCAGGAAACCTGACGCACTCTACGAAACGCTTTATTTTAGCATATGAGCGAAATATTTACGAATTCCTCGTGCCGAAAAGCACTCAAGAGCCTTGGTACGTCGAATGTGAATCTTTTCAAAGATATTCTCATATTTCTTCACTTTATTAATCTCCTTGTCCATCTTTGGAAATTGGAATGCCATATTTCTCCTTTCGATTAAGTAATCTCGGTGTTTCATAATACTGAAAAAGTAAAAAGAATTAGGCAAGAAAAATAGAATTTCACATATATACATGTACATACACATGAAAAGAAATAATTCTATACATTTCAAAATAGCCACTTTCTAAATCCTATACTCGAAGTCTTTGCACTTTCTACGTTAATGTTATTCTAGACATATCATTAATATTTCCATCGATACTATGATTAATTCTTTGTTTACTTGATAATAAGTATAATATACTATATCAATGCATTCAGTAGTATTCTTATTTTTCTGTAAAAAATTGAAAATTACTTGTAAAAGGATTAGTTTATCATTCCTTGCATATTTTTCTTATTAATATTTAAAAGAAAATAAATTTTATAATTTCAAAAAAAGAAAATTATTAAATAAGAAAGAAGAAGAAATAAGATTTTTAATCTTTAATATGTAAACATTATATTTACATAAGTATATTTTATTATGTAATATAATTAATAGATAAAATGAGTCGTTTATATCTGATTCCAGCTTTTGATAAATTTAAAAAAATTTTAAAATACTCTGATATAATAATTTATCAACATTTCTATTACATTATACAAACTTTTAAAATTTGTTTTAATAAAAATAAAAATTTAGAAAACTTTGCTTATAAAAAAATTTTATTATTATACATTTTTTTTGGTTTTTTTTTATTGTTTTATAAAATAATAATAATTCTACAATTAGTAACAATTATCTAACTTTAGTAACTATTATTTCCACTCAAATAAATCATTTCCAATATTAATGATTATAGAGATCTGCTCTCAGTGTTTTTAGTTATATTGATTTATTATGAGACAAACACATGATATTTAGATAGATATCAATAGATACTTTTAGGATATTTATTATATTTAGGATATTTAGTTGTAAATGAAGAGATTTATGAAGTATGAGTACATTTGGTGCAAACATGTTTTAATATATTTTAACATGTTTGAAATTGAAATTTCAATGTATATTGAGACGAATATACCCAAATAAACTTTATTATTGACCTAAATTATAATAAAGATTATTTTTGAATCGTATTGACATGAATAAATAAACTTTATTAGTAACATAAACGGATAGCTGTATAAATCATAAATCATAATAAAAATTACTTTGTTTTTATCAAAAAGTAATTCTGAAGACCAATAATAGACCAATTTCCAAAAAACCAGAAAATGTCAAAAAAAATTCGATCCTACAAATTGACGATCCCTGTGAGATCGTTCGAAGGCGTATCCCGTTTGTCTCGTTTTCTCGCTTAAGCGGGTAGAAACGCGGGTTGGAATTTTGCCAAGACCGTGGTACACGTACAAGTCACACCCACGTTTCTCGACCGCGTTCACTTCCTGCGGGTTTGCACACGGGTTAGAAAAGGCCGTGGTGTGGCACGCGGGATATGCTGGAATTTATATTTCAAGATCGGTCGAGCAGAATGATCTTTTTACGATAGAAAAGATATTTCCTAGACAATAACTATCCCCGATTCAAGGCATTAACCGACAAATCCTTCTCTAAGATACAACGCGACAAATACCGACAAAATGGCGCGAGAGAAATCATCAAAGTTAAATTAACATTGATACATTGTACACGACCCGTCGACACTTGTTTTGGAGTATTTATAAACACGATAGAAGGAATTTAATTTCCAATGTGTTGATGTACATATTTGAGCAAAGGTTTCGTAACGTGTTATTAATGATTGTGCAGAGTTTTGTACGTACGTAGTTTTGGTTATTGAAATGATTTGATGTAAAATAGTTTTGTAAGGCATAATGGATAGGGATTTTTTTTTTTAAATATAAAAGAGGAGATCTATGGAATATTTGTCTATTTATTTGATAAAATATTATTCTGAAAGTTTTTTTTTGTACATAACACATAGTCTAGTTCATTCATTTTCTTTTAACTTTTTAAGAATTCATATATTTCCTCTTTTAGTATTCGTTTAATTCTTTTGTAAAATTTACTAACTAGGAGAAAAATAATGATTTACAAGTTGATTAAGTTATAGATTATTATAAGTTATTATAAATATAAGTAAATATTTAACATTTCTTATAGATAATTGTAAAGGTTGTAAAGGTTATAAAATACAATAAAGATTATTTTTCTTTTATTTCAGCTCATAGATCTATAACATAATTAACTTATATGGTACTATTTTAACTTTGAGAATATACATGTACATGGAATATTTGAATTTATCAATGTAATGTATTCTCTTTATTATATCTGATTCGTGTTAACTATTTTTTTCAGGTATTTCTAATAAATTAGAAATTTTTTTTAGATTTAGATAGATACATCTTTTTTACATCATTTTCTTCATTTTATGATATAACCTCTTTGCGTTGTACATAAATATCTAAAACATTCTTGAGGTAACCATTTTTTAAATTCGTATAATTCTATAAATTCATAAAGATTGAAAATTCATAATTGAATATTGAATATCCCAATAAATCTGAAGAAGTTGAAACTTATCATGTGTCATAGTTTGCTATTTCTCCACTTTTAAGCCAAGAGAAATAAAGAAAGAGATATCTCAAGATCCGTTTACATAGTATTAATATCTAAATGCCTATTGATTATTGTAGCGGAAGACGAATATAGAGATTCTAAATCGAGTCAGTTCTTTCTCATTACATATTCTTCTGACCTATATACAATATCCAGCAAGCACTTTAAGTCATCGTTAATATGTATACGAAACATTTGATGTCTTCAGTTCAAGTTAAATTTAATCAATTAACTTTATTTATTAAATTTTGTTTATTCTATGCATTCTTTTACGGTGTATAAAAATGGATCATTTTAATAAGATAGGATTCTGATGCATTCGAATGTATCAAAATTATGTATGCATCTCGTATACGGATACATATTTAACAAACCTAATCTTAGATGATAAACCTTACTCTTTTTTTACGGTAAAACTGGCACCGTCGTTGCATCTAAAACGGAATGCAAAGATCATTTCTGTCTGCTACTTCACAACACTGTAAACCGTCAAACTGAGAGCAGACGGTGTATATACACAGCTCGTAAAATGTAACTTTGTAGCCTATACTCTGAATCCATTTCTTTTTTTTTTTTTTTTTTTGAAATAAGGTTTTACATATTTTTGTTTCAAAATTCCAAGTTTCGATGTAGGAGGATATTATTGTATCATATATTTGAGAAAATATTAGTTTTAGGAAAACATTTTTTTTAGGAGATTTGATTGTTAACTGAAAAAATAAGTAGCATATATTGTTAATGTTTGTATATTTGATTCATTTTATTTTGAATAAATTTATTAATTTATTAACTATTTCAATTTTAGTAATTTTTGATATTTGGAATATTATAGCATTTAGTACTGTTCTAATTGAAAATGGATTGATTCTATTTGTTAGTTTTTCAAGAGACCAATATTAATTTCTAAAATTAAGATATATATTAAATTTAATGAAATTCCAAAATTTAATTCGAGCAAGAAACAATGACAAAAAAAAAGTATTAGAAATGTTTATAATAATATTGTATTTATGGAAGGGAATTTCAAGGATTTGGAATATTTAAATATTAGTACAGTATCTTTTTTAATATTGTATTTATGGAAGAGAATTTCAAAGATTTGGAATATTTAAATATTAAAAAAGATACTATAATAATACTTATATATATTCATTAGAAGAAATAATCGAAATAAATGAAATTACAAATAAGATTTGATAAAAGTATATTTATTAAAAAAAAAATTACATATAAAATTAATATGATAAATATATAATATTATATATAATATCGATGTTCCGATGGCTTGACATCAGCTACCGATGAAAACGCGAAAACATTTTGGCAAATCCAATCATTCCCCGGCAATTCTCATTGGTCCAACTGCAGGAGTTATATTATGCATCTCGATGATTTATCCACGAGTAGCTCCCTTCCTCACTTTCTGATACTCCAATCGGCTTAATGGCGCGTTTCCATCGCGGTTGCGGTTCCACCTAGGAAACGAAGGAGGCCTGGCCATCACGCAACGTCGAGAACCGCGGCCAAAGGCATCGAGTGATATTTATGAGAGTCCTTATGCTGGAACGCATGTCGGATAACTTTAGTGGGGGTGTGTTGGGGATGTCGCTGCGACCACGACGGAAATAGCTGGGCGCAGGGATTTCTCGGTGGAATGACACGCACTTTCGACACATTCTCCGGGCCACTTCCGCGTAATTTGCTGGAAGTCCTCTAAAAGCGTTCTCGTTTGTATAATAATCCTGAAAATTTTAGAAATTATATATCGAGTCTTGGAACAGATATATTTTGTTTTACTATATTTTTTTAATTTTTTTGATATGAATATGTTTAAAAAATGAAATAAAATTATTTTGGAAATATTTATTGTTATTTTTTTAATTAAGAGGAAAGTTAGAGAAGTTGAATCATGAAAAATATGGAAGTATAGAAGAACTTAATAAAATAGAATTATTATTTTTTATTATTATTATTTCATATTATTAATATAATAGACATTTGTGTAAATGAACGTGACTAATAAAACGAAATCGTAATAATATTTTGATGAACGTGACTAAAGAAATGAAAGATTAATATTTATGAACGTGACTAAAGAAATGATAGATTAATATTTTTATGAACGTGACTAATCGAATGGAATTTAAATATAGATTTATTTTATCAATGTTATGAATGGTACATTACATCTATATCTTTTTATATGTTATATACAATTGTACAGATATTTTTCTATACTTAAATTTGCTCATGAATACATAAACATTCGTGGTGAAATTTTATAAAGTTACAGTTTTTAATAAATTTGCATAATAAACAAAGGTTTGAAAATAAATTATATTGTTTGAATAACTGTAAAAATTTATATCTTGTAATTTTAAAATTATTAAATAATTATATAAGAGAAACCAGAAAATTTTCAATATAATTATATTTATATTTTATTCTTTTATACTTTCATATTTTTCATAATTTTTATTCAATATTTTTTAATCTTCTTCTTAATTAAAAATTAGAATTCTTTAGTTAATTTTGCTAACAGAGGTGAAATCTATACTCATTCGTACAGGTTTCTTTCCAACATTGAAAATTTGAAAAATATTTCACGTTCGTTGTATATTTTTCGAACCGAGATTAGCAGTTGTTGCACACTGCGAATATAAACGTTTATACGGATAACGTATCTCGTCCAGGCGCCACGTGTTTGGCACGAAAATACCTCTTAAAATTTGCAATTCGCGAAAATAAATTATAAATTACAGTCACTTTGCCATGTCTACGGGTGACACAAGATCGTTCATAAATTCTACTTTGATGAAGAAAGATATTTCTTTATTTATTTCGTATCTAGAAGTAGGATCATTATATTATAATGAAAATAAAAAATTAATATGGAAAGAATAAAACTATTTATCAATCATTATATCATTATTACATCATTAAACAATAATTATTAGATTATAGATATCGTATTATGTTAAATATGTAGAATCACGTATGTACAATATATATATATTACATATAACATATATTTAGGAAAATATCAGTAATTTTATTGTTATCTATGTGTAAGTATATTTATCGTAATTTATATTACAATACGTATATGACAATAATTTCTTCAAGATATTATAAATTATTATTTAATTAAGAAAATTAATTTGAGAGTTTTTAAATTTATAAAAGATAGTTCTACATCAATAGGAAATGGAATATATTTTTTGCTTCAGTATTTTATCACATTTCTTTTTAAATTATTATGTCACAATACATTTCTTTTATGAATCTCAATATTTCATAATCAAGCAATCACTGAAAAAAAAAAAAAATAAAATAATTCAAAGTAAAGTAAACTGTCATCAAGTTGATGACATTTTACAATTCGTATTCAACCGTGTATGATTTTTTGGCTAACAATCAATGAACCTGCTATCTATTAAAACGTAATGAAATTGAAAATATACGAGATACTTTAGATATAAAAAAATAATTGACAATTTCACCCGATAATATTGTTCCTTCGATATAGAATACTCTCTTTGCGGTATTTAGTTCGAACAGATGGCTGTACATAAATGTGTATACTGCTCCAGTGCTGAGAGTGCAGTGTTTTCTATAATTTTAGACTTATAAATCATCTCTTCTTTGATATATTTTATGGCTATTGGAATTCATGTTGACAGAAACGTCGATTCCATCCATATCGGTGTATCAAGATTATAGAAGAAAAACATGATAAATTCATTTTTGTTGATTCTCTGTTTTTTATGATATTTTGTATCTAAATAAAAATACTTATAAATATTGTAGACGCACGTAAGTTATATTATTATATTATACTTAATATGATAAATAATGTAAACTGATAATATAATTTGTATGGTAACTACAATAGAAATAAGACTTATTAGTCTCTTTAAGACTTATTATCTTTCCGCCATTTTTATATACATTTGTTCCAGATGGCGCAAGTGATATCATCCATGTGTATGAGCCATGTTGAAGAATAGCTATTAATGCGCGCGTCAATTTGAAACGCGGTTACATCGGTTTCGTCGTCCCTTCGCGTGTTTGCTTTTTGCATCGTAAATCTCTTCTGTGATTTATCCACTTCACCTCCTTTCCGCTGTTTTTGCGATACTTCAGTTTCCAGGACAATCGGATCTTTGTGTAACGCTTTGCCTAGATTTATAGTGCACGAGAGCAGACACGTTTCTAAAGTACATGAATCGTGTGTTATAAGTAAAATGACAAGAGAGTTGCTTGCATTTTGTGTCTGGTCAGTTATTCTGGTTTTGAAGAATCTGAAAATTAAATGATTTTAAAAATGTGTAATTAAATTTGTGTAGGATTTAATAGAAAAGGAGTAATGATTTCTTGTAAAATGATCGTAAGTTTCTGTTCTTAGTTCTTTAGTTTTTAAAAAAAATTGTAAGATTCTTTTTAATATTCTCGGAATTTCAGGATTTGATATAAATTATGAATTTTAATTATATGCAAACATTTTTAAATACAATCAAATTAATATTTTTAAATGTTTGTTCAAACAAATATTTAGATATCATTTGAAATCATATTATAATTAAAAAATACTTCATTCACATGCAATTTAAAGAATTTTTTAAAACATTTAAAGCAATTTAAAAACACAAAACTGAGATATTGAAAATACAATAAAAAACAACAAACTATTTCAAATGAAACATGGAAAGGATACACACTAGAAAAGGAAATTAGAGAATACAAGAATACAGATATCCGATCTATACAGTGTTTCAAGCGTTTCTCAAAGCAGCTGTACCTATTTTTGTGGAACAAGAATCTGTGCTTAACGCTTTGGTAGATAGTCTGGAGGAATTGCTCAAACAAACGATTCATTTGTCTGGAAACAAAGTGAATGTTGAGGCTTAGATCGTAGGAACCAACGGTTTCGTGTTTGGATTTCAATCGATCGATGAAAAATAGAATCTGACCAAATTAAACTTTTGCCTCGAATCGAGGATTAAAAAAAAAAATGAAACAACACACATGGAAAGGAAGGATATTTCTTACTGATCAAAGACGTACGAAAATTTCTTATAAATATTTCTACACTTGTATTGAACCGAAGAAAAATATAATAGATATAATAAATTGTGACAATTTTAACTACGTAAAAAACGTAGGATTACAAGTGTATCGTTGGAGAAGAAGAAAAAAAATGGTAACAGCTCAAGGATCGAAGTAAAATTAGATTTGATGACCACCAATCACAGATTTTTATTCGAACGAGACGCCCACAAGATTACATCGAAGTCGGTGATGAGTAAAAATAAAAAATGATTCCCGACATTTTCTCGAATTCTTTTCGCATATCTTCCTGTTATTTGAGACCACGGTGTTGTTTAACAATAATTGTATCTGATGAGGAAGACATGCTGGGTCGAGGTAGTTGGTCGGTATCCAACATACTGCTGCTGAGAAATTCGTGCGTTGTTTGCAAGTTAAATTAATAATGGTCATACTGTTTACATTTCCACATTTATATTGCGGTACAATGACTGGTTAACTTATTGTTAATAATATTTTACGACCACCGAGGATACATTTTGTATGCAAATGTATTGTATACTTGAAGTTGATTTAAAACGTGGTAAGATGTGATATATAATGAATAAATAGTTGTTCATTTGTTAGGTAGAAGCTAAAAAGTTTACATTAAAAATTAGAAATTTTATAGAAAACAGAAATATTAGGGAAATTCAGAGGATTAGAGAATTGCTTGCAAATAGAAGACTAAAAAAAGTAGAAACTTGTCAATCATAAAATTACACGTATCACAAATTATTCGCAATTATGTTGGACGCAATCTTGATAAATCACGATTACATTTCAAACAAGAAATAAAATTCTAGGGATGTTTGTGATCATTGAGAAGGAAATTGAAAAAAAAAAAAAAATTGGAATATTGAAAGCAGCTCGAAGAGAGAACAGACGTGCTTATAAAGCCAGTTTGAGATGTGTAAATCATCCTCGTAACACGAAAAAAGGAGAAAAAAATGAAACGAACAAAGCACGGTCAATTCGTCCCGTCACCACATATGATAGCCTAATGTCTGTCCAACAGACATTAAAGGACGTTTAAGGCTCGTAAATCACACATACCAACCGTGGTTTGAAGAAGCTTTAATTCACCAGTTACTAGACAGCAATTAAAAACTTCCATTGACGAAACGACATTACCGGGATGTGCTGAAGTGCAAGCGCAATTTAAAGAATAGCCGACTCTTCATCTCAGAAAAAATTGGAGAAAAATTATAAATATCAAGGAAATGTCTAGCTACATTGTGGTTGCAGCTCATTTTATTATTCTCGGAATAATAAACTTGCTTTTAAATTAAAGCTATTTTACATTTGATAAAAATATTAGTATATAGCTAATTTGTTTCATATTTTTTTGAAATTCTATATTTCTTTTAAATATAATTGTATTTATGGTTCGTTTTAATAGATTATTTATTCTAGATTTTAATATTCTGCTATTAAGTATAACACGAATTTTTATTCAAATGTAAAAAGAAGATTATTCAATTTATTCGCACTATTTAATCAATTAAAAAATAATATCCTTTTATTTTTTCGTAATAA
This sequence comes from Apis florea, assembly GCF_048593485.1. NCBI lineage: Eukaryota > Metazoa > Arthropoda > Insecta > Hymenoptera > Apidae > Apis > Apis florea. The sequence continues at coordinate 27,016 of NW_028256688.1, read as the reverse complement.
ATGCGAACATTGTGGGTGTAATATCGTTATGAAAAATATCTTTGTATTGTAATGGAACTTTTTTTTTTTTAACGTGGGGGAAATCCTTATTGGACACCCCGGCCCCCTGAGGGGGAGACTTTTACTCCCACGGTGACCTTCCGGGACCATATCAGCGCCGCCACCGTCTTTCGTGTCGACACCCATGTCGGGCCCCCCACCCATGTCGATTTCGGTCTCCCCACCTGAGTCGACTATGGGCCCCCCCACCCATGCCGACTACAGTTCCCCACCTGAGTCGACTACGGGCCCCCCACCTGAGCCAACTACGGGCTCCCCACCCGTGCCGACTACGGTCCCGCGGCTGATACGGAGCGCTGCTGGAGTGGGGACAGCCATCGGGCCAGAGCGTTGTGTAAGTTTGACCTGTGTGTTTGGGGATCTGGCGATCTGTAAAATTCATACCGCATCGCACTACGGGCTATAAATAAAGCGTAATAGAACTTTCTGATAAAAGAGATTGAATCAGAGACTGATAATATACAATATTTGTTCTTTTTTAATTAATTCTGTTTGAATAGTAAAAAAATTGTAATATGTATTATTGTTATGGAACTTGTTAGAGACGAAGAAAATAGGATTTAATCGAAAATTGGTTAAGTCGAAAAATTAATGAAATTTAAGAATTTAATATTGTTAGTATATTAATATATCGTTTGGTGTTAGAAAAAAATAATGATATTATTTCAAAATTTTTCAGGTAAATTTGTTATCGATTTTGGGAATAGTTAATCTCACATTTTATAAACATTTTTGGAAATGTTTGAAATTTTTTCTCTTCAACTTTCATTTTGTTAATATTCAAAATAAATATTTCATATTATCCTCTATTCTATTATTATATCTATCTTTGGGATTATTCGAGAAATTTTTTAATTTTTCGCGGGAGTTATTCAGTTTCAAGATAGCATTACGCATGATAGCATATTCTTCATATATCATATACCAGTGTATTATTGGAAGAAGATAAATGTTCGCAGCTGCTGTTATTTGTCAGCGTGATATAATTGCGATAAAAAAAAAAGGAAACGAGCATCAATTATCATGCAAACTGCAAATATCTGTCCAAGCATCCTTTGTTTTCTGCTTGCATAATCACAAGACATGTTACAATCGTTGATGTATTTATAGTGTGACATAAAAGTTGCTTCATAAAACGAGCAAATAATAAATTAATTACGTTCTTAAAAGGCATTATAATGAGTCAACTTCAATAGTGAATGATAACAGACGAACGTTTGTTTCAATTCTCTAACTTTCAAAACAGTCCTCTTCAAATGTCCTTTTCATGGCGGCACATAAATGTCTGCATACCATATTCGACAAGTTTACGATCTGCTTTATAGAGCTGGTCTGTGAAACACTAGATATGCGTTCACGATGGCGAAAAGGGTTGAAAACGATGCGGTCTCTTGGCTGTAAGATTGTCCCGAAAGGAATGAATACCCCATTAACAACATCGAGGCGTGTATCAAGAAAAGCATTAAAAAAAGCAAATCATATGTATGAATCAGCGTCTAGACATATTATTTCTAAGGTTTCCAAGCTTGTTGAATGAAAATCGTTGGAGGACAACGTGATTTTTGAGATTATGTACGAAATAACGAAGTAATTTTATATCGTTCGATTGATTTAAGGAGTAATATTGTGTTAATGTGATATTTTATTTGGAATTTTCCTTTGAGATAATTTACGTAGAGATTATTGTTTCGTAATTTTTAATAGTGATGTTACGAGAAAAAAGTTTGGAAATATTTATAATACGATAATAGATTATTTTCTTGTTACAGAAATTGTTTTTATGTCGTTAATTTTCTTCATTTTTAAATTAGCCATGTATTCGTTCATTTTTCATACATCATTGAAGTGAAAAACAATAAGTTTTAGAATTAAAACTTTTTAATTTTTACAAATAACGTTATTAATGAAATAAATCAAAATTTTACATATTATCAAAAAATATATATATAAAAAAGAAAAAAGATTAAAGAAGAAAGCTTCTAAATATCCTGTACGAAATTTAATAATAACGTTTGGCCTCTTTAATGAACAGCAACCAATCAAATATCGAAAATCAGTTTGACCTCCCCATACCAGGGGTGGGTGAAACGTCTAATTTTAGTGGTTGCAAATTGCACATGGCACGCGATTCCATGCCAGGAGGCCCTCATGCCAAACACGTGGTCGTTTAACGATCGTGTTTGCACAATCGCATCGTGATCCTAGATGCTTTTTCGAAATTTCATATAGACGTCTAACGACATCCGGTTTCGATCCTCCTTTTCTTTTCTCCTCTTTTTCTATTTTCTCGGCCGACTCGATTCTGGCCACGATTTAACGACTTATCCCCTTTGTGTATAGAGATGGCGTATATAATTTACGACTGGGAGAAACACGGATAGGAAGAGCGAAAGTGAGTGACGGGCAACGCAGGGAGAAGCAAAATGCTTTGCATAGACATCGGTCTATGTCAGACGAGGGTGTCTTGCCCGTCCCTTTCCCGCGCGGATAACGAGCAAAATCTGTCCTCGAGATATCCACGAGAGCGACAACCCACCGTCCAAATCGACAATTCTCGCAATAACTAACGGCCTGGAGGCATAAAGGAGGATTGTCATCTTTTTGGGAAAGGGTTTCTTAATTACGATGAGACTTTACGGTTCGATAGCACATTCTATTTTAGGTTTTTCCTTTCTTCAAGTCTTCTGGTTATTCAGGCTATTTTATGGTTCGATTGTGCTAAGAAAAGCATTTATGTTTTTCTTTTATTGCAGATTTATATATAATACATTAGTGTTCTCTTACGTTTTTTTCGTGTATCTTCCCATTTTTCGTACACAAAGCTATACGTAATAATTTATTTTTAGAGGTGTGGAGTAAAATTTGATATATATTAGACATCTGTCATGGCAAATATTCAAATATAATAATCAAAGAATCTTTAATTTTTTCAGTGTTGTCATAAATCATTTCTATTTATAATAATTATTATTAATTATATTGAAATAAACAAGGGTTAAAATTTTCTCCATTAAATAGAAAATTGCAATCTTCTTAAGAATCCTTTAAGGATTAAAAGAAATATTAAAGAAATTTAAATTTTAGAATCTCGAGTATAATATTTTTCAAAATTAAATGAAATAAAAATAAAAATGAAAAGAAAATGAATTGGAAGCTTTCATTGGTTGCCAGTTAATAATTGCGAATAAATTATGTTGAAAAATTATGTTCATCATGGAATGTGATTTCCAACGTATAGAGAGTAGGAATTTCAACGTTTCCATCGACGATGTGCGTTTCGATGTCGAGTGTTTGTCTTGCCAATCAAACGTCGAGGATTTTACTTGAGTGGTTAACTTCTTGTCACGTCTGGTTCATCGTCGGAAGTCATTCCACCAATGTGTAGAATCGTCCTGTGAATTGGTCACGATGTAGCGAAGACAGCTGTGAGAACTTCATTATTTACGCTTCTACGTGTGTCACTTTTCATAGACGTTTTGTTACGGCTGCATTAAAATAGAACTTCGAGAAGTGGCGTGTCGAGTGGCTTATGAATAATGTATGGAGGATTTGTGCAGATCGATAAAGAATCGATACCTGTCTTACAGTGACAGAAGAATATTGAATTGATAAATTGTATATATTATATACAATTATATATTATGTCCAATTAAATTAAAAAAGTTAACCATTTAGAGAAATGTATGGAATGAAGAGGTTTATTTATAGTGGTCTCAATCAATATAAATTCTTAGATTATAATATATTCTATGAAACAGAAAATATTCATTCTGATTTTGTTGCTTAAGTCTTCATTTTTACTTGTAGTTATATTTTTATTATTGTATAATTTTGTATATTATATAGTGACATATACAATTCTATGTAATGTACAATGAGATGGAAAAACTAAAATTGTAAAAGAGAAGAGAAAAGATTATATAATTCCAAGATTATATAATTAATAAACAAAATAGTATAGGGTAGTATAGGGTAATGTAACATTTATTAGTACTAAATTTTTGTTTATTATTTTTCCATTAAAATTTTGTTAATTTTTAAACCATCATTAATATCTTCATTTTCCATTCTCACAAAAATTTATTTTTTTTTTTTTTTTCAGTATTTTAAATCAAACATAATCGTCTTGAAATAATAACTATAAATATAAATTTACAAAAACTCAGTCAAATACACACAATTATATATTCGTAAAAAGATCTTACTCGGATGAACAAGATATTTTCATGCGTAAACAATTAAAAATAATTATAAAATAAAATCGTAATCAAACCCATCTAAGGAAACCGATCCACGCCATTTCTCATCCACAATTCGCCATTCCAGTACGTAAATCCAACATCATCCGGTCCAAGAGTAAAGGATCGATGATGAATTCGACCTACCTCCTATCCGATTGCCTTTTGTCTTTCGAGGGCAGCTGGGCAAACTGCGATTGCTGCCAAACTCAACACTAGATCACGCGTGTAATCCGCTCAGGGTCCCCTCCTCCTCGTTTCCCTGCTAATATCTTTATGTCGCGTTCGCGGATTTCGGTATTCGGTTGGACAGATCCATGCCTCTGTCATCCTCGCCGTGGAACACATTCTGGCCGGGACCAAGAGGCATTAAGGACTCTGTTTACAGATTATTAATCAAAGTACTATATTCACTCTATATTCACGCCCCCAACCCGGGCTGGAAATGATGCCCGGTCGTTAAATCGGTGTCGACCGTTTCTGAAGTGTTTCGCTTGACGGTTTTATCAAAAGGGTAAATATAATGCGAGCAATCGATGACACGTGTTACATCGGGCGAGGAATTCTACGTATTCCGGGAATCGCGGTTGGTACGAGAAGGATAGCCGTGTGGAGAGAAAGTTGGATGTACGTAAATATAACGATGATTCGGGGAAATATTTCAACGTTTGCGATTGGAATTTTTCACAAATAAGAAGAATGCGTAACATTAAAATCGCGAATGTGTTTGGAACGAAATTTTAATATCGTATCGACGAAATTAAGAGATAATTGTGTGATAATTATGAATCTTGGGAAAGGTGGTCCGTCTTTTCGAGGGAATTTATTTTTTTAAGGAAAAATTATTCGAAAAAATATCCAAATGTTTGAAATTGAGAGTTTGATAAATAAAAGAATGTATTTAAAATTGTAAAAATAGTAGTTTTGAGTATATCTTGAAGTATCAAAATATTTCTCGATAAAATTTAATAATTGATTAAAATAAATTCTTATTTCTTATCTATTTCTCGCGTATTTTGTTGTCTGTGTGTGTTTTAAATTAAGGAATTATCTTTCAATAATTGTCAGTTCAGAATTTCATAATTATTATATATTCGATTTCAAATTTGTTATTAACCAGAAATTATGTGACGTGTTTCTGGATCATTTATTACATTGTTCAGACCATTGCATGTTTAGCTTCCTCTATCAGAAACATTTAGATTCGTGAAATTTATGGAAACACTTGATCTAAATGACGACACGCAAATCCACGATGGGCGTCAGTCACGCTTGTAAACGAGAGCGGCAAAGAGCCTCTTCTTGTTCGTTTACACTTTGAGGTGTATTTTCATCCTGAGATTAGAAGACAAGTGGAATTTCCTCTAAAACTGTTTATCTCTTTACATTTCTATTTTTTTGTCTTTTAAAACTCTACGATTAATGTTCATAAATTTAATAAAAATTTATCGTAATTAAATTTCTTTATAGAAGAAATTATCCTTGCACTATAGTTTCTTCTCTAAAACTTTTAAAGGTTATAAAAAAAAAGGTCAAACGTTTCTTTGAATTGGTACTTAAATTTTAATCTTCATTTTTTAAAATTTATTTCCATCGAGGGCAAGGATTCTCCTTTCTTAGATTCAGTAGTTTCAATATTGAAATAAATATTAGATAATTGTCTACTAATCTTAAAAACAATATATATATAAATTGTTAAAACAGCAAAGATTTTTACAATATACATACAATTGTATATTTTTCTAATTACGTAGTAGAGAACTCAACGTCTAACGTCTTAATCTATTGTGATATTTCTTCGCATTGATCTGAATCTCGTGGAATATCAAACTTCCTATCTACAAAAATGATAAATGATATATTTAATTTTCTTCTATGTTCATCTCGTATCATATTCATAAATTTTACATTTCATTATTCTACTTAATATCCTATTAATTCAATACAAATAAACAAAATTCATTAATTTCTTTATTTTATATCGTATCATGTATATAAATTTTCCCTCGATCAAACGAATGTCAAATATCACAACTGAGCAAACTCTGGGGACTCCCATCTACGTTCCTCCACGTTACGTTCCCCTCAATATCTCTCGAACAATTTCAAATCTCTCTAAACAATCCATCTTTCCATTAACATCGCCGTTTATTAACCGTAATGCTTGTCCCGGTGTGAAAATCTCAGGCATGAAAGCATAAAATCTCCCGTGTGCGACCGTCGGATATTAATACGTGTACGCATCAGTGCGCGCATCCTCGTGGATGATGCACCTTAGCGCAGTTAGTTGCACCTTTAGCGATGCAACAGAAGCGGCAATATACTCGTTCCACGCAATTTCTCATTGGTCTAGTGAGCGTGACGAAGGACCGATATAGGAAAGCTTGGATTATTAATAGAAAGATAAACAAGTTGGACTCGGATGCCGAAATTAGATATAGGTTACGAGGAGGTATGCTCGTCGAATCGATGTGCTGATAAAAATTGGCCTGCTCTCGAATTCGAAGGTTCGAATATTGCGCGATCGGATGGAGGAACGAAGAATAATAAGAAGAATAATGATAATAAAGCGAGCTTCGATATTTGAGGATTGTATTGAAATTAGGAAGAATTTTTATTGAGTTGAAACGAGAGGATAATCGTGCAAATTTTATGAAAATTGGAGGATTTTGGATGCAATTATTGGGAGATTGTTAAGAGTTTTAAAAATCATTATTTTATTTGAAGTTTTGAAATACATATAGATATATTTTATATAGAAATTTCTCATAGAGGTGCAAAATGAATCTTTTAAGATTTCATTTGTATTAGAATAGTTTCAGACGTATTAGAATACGTTTAATAAAATTAAAATTTCCAATTCTTTGATATGATACGTTGCAAATTTTTTCATGAGATTGGAAATTAGTGTTCTTTATTTTTCTATAATTTCTTCTAATAATTTTTGTTATTTATAAACTAGGAAAAAAATTTAATTTTACATATTTTTATAAATTTTTACAAATTAATAGTATAAGACGAATAAATATTTTAAATATCTCGAAGAGTGTATTTTAACCGTGGAATTTGTGGTAGCATTTTATGGCAAAAGTGTTTAAGAATCGAAAAGAAAGAAAGAAAGAAAAAAGTTTTCCATCATAAATCTCGCGTATTTCGACATCATGCTCCCTCGCATTACTATTGGTTTAAATTAAACATGACGCAGATCTTACTGAACGTGATTTATACGAGGTAAAAATGCTTCTCTGGTTAGTTATGTATTGCGGGAAAAAATTCATTAAATTATAGGGGATAAAACGCGACGATAAATCTGCAAGAATTATGTACTGTGCCAGTTTTAAATGTTCGCATGTGTTTTGCTATATCATTGTATTTATGAGTCAATAAATCAATGATTGCCACCGATTTGTAAATTTATTATCAAAATCACCGGTAAAATATTGTTTTTAATTTTTTCTCGTGGAAAAATCATGGATGGATATATATATTTTCTGAAAAAATGAATGTTTTTTTAAAAATTTAATATTTAATCAAGAAAACATTATCATGGAAAATTTTATATTAAATTATTCTGATAATTAATTAATAACTAAAATAAATTATTTCATATTTAAATTTATTTGATCTATTACAGAATTAGCATTAATTTTACACGTTATTCTCGTACTGTATTTAAATTTTGATGCATTTTTTAATTTTGACAAATCATAAAATTCAAGTACAAGGATATATATATATATATTTCATGTGTATTGTATTAAGCTTAATAAGCATCATAATACATCTTGTTGCCAATGCATTCACGCATGCTTCGTAATTTGTCGTTTAAATAGTGTGTGCCAGAAATTAGGCTCGAAAATTATTTTAGAAACGATACTTCATATTCGCAAATTAATATTTAAGAATATTTTAAATTTTAATATTCTTAATATATCGTGCTTTCACGTAGAATCTTGAGTATCAATTATTAATTACCAATTATTTGTTCTTCATTTTATCCAACTGAAGTCCTTAACGTAAAAAAGAAGAAAATAAATAAACAAATAGATTAACTAGTTTTCTTTTCCTTCTATATTTTCATAGATGAAAAAACAAAGATTTTTCTATTTAATTTCACGTTTCTTCTTATACTCCTTCATAACAAACCCAATCTCAAATCCCCTAAGATACGGCAACATCTTCTCAATTCACCCCAATCCATTTTCCAATCCATCCCCATCACGCTCGACCAACTCTACTCCAACCACAATACCTCAACCAAAGTGACCCAAATCTCCATGAAACTGCACACCCTCCTCGTCATCCATTTAACGCGCGTCACAAATCAAAACGCGAGACTACGCTGCCACCCTCTCTCGCGATCCTCTCGCCTAAATCGAGAGGGCGATCGAAATACCTGGGAAGAAATCCGCACGTTTCCTCCCCACGTTTCGTTGCATTAAAACACCACCGACTTACCCAGCTTTTCGTCCGGCGAGATTTATCGGCGCAAGAAAGTTGCGCCAGCCTCCGCAGCGGTGCACGCTCCCTAAATCACTGTCATCGAATATTATTTACTTGGTGCGGGAGGGTCGGCCTGTTCCCCTTTGCTGGCGGACTCCATTTCAGCGGCAGCAAAGCGGAAAAAGACACACCCTCGGCCAACACTCCTGCCACTTCTCGGACACCTCGCCTCCGACGAGGATCGACGACGCTGGAAACCTGTGACCGCTCACGCTCCCTCCTCCCTGCCTCTTTCTTGTCGCACGCGTCCGGAATCGTGAGTTACGAGAGAGAGGTGATATATGCCCTGCTCGACCGAGATAAAATAGGGTAGACGGGCGTTCAACGAACGAGAAGTATATTTGCAAATGGTTAGCCGATCTTGTTAAGTGGGCTTTCGGTTGTCTTGTTGCCCCGACCCTGGCTTGTACACGCGTGGTTATGCGTTCGGTGTTGGGTTCCATGGATGGAAAGGGGCAATTAGTAAGTGCAGGGGAATTTCGAGGTGTAGAGGGAATATTCGTGGGGCGTGAATTGTTTGGGAACACGAGGGTTTTGCATGTGTTGCGGGAATTTCGAGACGGGGGTGGGCGGGATCGTGGGCGAGCCTCTGTTCGAGTTTTTAACCCTTTGTGGTGAATTTGATTAGTGTGTTTTCTTTTCTTTTTTTTTAGATTATGGATGGTTCATGCAAATTTTTAATGTCGTATTTTCGTTTTCGATCTTTTTATTACGTGCATTCTGTACATTTTGATGCATTTAAATTTTTCGTGTAAAATGTAATAAAATGCAATTATGTTCTTCGTGTGTATACATTTTTTCTTTGAACGAGGACATAGAACGATGAGTGATATTCATTTTATTCTGAAGTTCAAATTACATTTTATTTTACGTTTAATTTATTCTATAAATTTCTTCAATTTCAATAATTTCAATAATTAATAAAATTATCCAAGGAACAATGCGTGGATGTAATTACAATTTGTATGATCTACGTGTCATTTTAACAATTGAATCGTTTTTCTTTCATCGTTCGTGCTTTTTAGTAAACGATTAAAATGATAGGATAGATTGTAAGATTTTTGAAAAAGTTCTTAAAATATCGATAGATTATAAAGAATTAATTTTCATGCTTATTTATATCTTTCAAAATATATTTTGTTATTAAAAATCTTTAATTCGAATCACCTCCTTTTGCAATTTCCCAATAATATTTATAAAAATTTCGATCTCTATAAATATCCACAATATCCAATTATCAATTCTCTATAAATTCAAGTATTCTTAAACCTTTTGAATGCGAATGTACGTACGAGCATATTTCACCTGTCGCAGAGAACTTGCAGTTCGCTCATTGCGCTTTTAGTAAACCCGGCAGGCGGGGTTAATTATGTACAAATTATTTTGTGTAATTAAGTGGGTGTACGTCGCGAGGAGGAAAATTTACAATCGAGACGTAAATTAAACGACCTCGCTATTGAATTTCATCGTCGAAATCGTGGTGGGCGGTCGTTGTTCATACTTGTACTCGTCGAAACGAAAGGGCTAAATTTAAATTCCAAACATCCGTGATACCAGGTTCGAGAAGAAGAAAAAAAGAAAAAAAGAAGGCAGACCACCGATGTGGATTTTATAGAGAAGGAATTTTTTTTTCATCTTTCGTTCCGCGAATAGTTGTTACGTCGAACTCTTTGCATCACCTTTTTTATTTCGTTTGTTTAACTTAAATTTGGAAATTATCGATTTGATATCCGCCTTTGAACTTTCTTTCCTTCGGAGAAAATATTGTTTGAAATTGTGTTATTTGAGAAAAAATGTAAAGATATTTTCTTTCTTTTTCCTTTAGGAAAAATATCTTTTTATTTTTTCAGAGATATATCGAATAAATAATTATTCTATAGATATATGAAATAATCGATAATTTTAATAGCATTTTTAATTTATACTTTTGCGAATCTTTTAATATAATTCTTTTGAAGCATATAAAAAAAGCTATGATTCCATCATCAATTGAATTCCATCATCAGATTTCTTTAAACAGAATCAAAAATAGATTTCCTCAAGGTTGATCGTGCCTTTGATACCGTGTCGCAAATTGTAGCATTATATTTTTTGGAGAACTTATGTCATGGAATGTGATAAAGACAGAGAGAAACAGTTCTTCTTTACGAGTTGTTTGTCATTTCTCGAAAAAATTCTTTAAAAAAGATTTTAAGTCGTAATATTTCAGCTCAAATATTTTGAGAATATAAAAATATATATCTAAAATTCAATAATGGATGCACAAATTATATAACATTATCCCATATTTATTCATTTCATATCATCAGAATTAATTTTTCTCTGTTTTGCATTCTTTTAAAAATTTCTTGAAAAAAGATTTTAAAACTTTTTCTTAATTTTTAAATGCTTCAAGTATATGACAATAAAACATATAATCCGAAGATCGTTCACAATCGTTTTGAGGATCCAATATCAGGTGGCAGGGGGAATAATTAAATCAGAAGTTCCACGGAAACGTTTTAACAGCCATTAGGTTGGAAACGATATTTAAATGCGAGCTTGAAGTAGGGTCACTTAAAACAATCAGTGGCGTTTCGACACCCGGCGCGATGTAAATGGAATACCTGTTGCTTTTAACTACCTCCCACATCGAGCATCGATTCACCGACGAAGACTTTACGGATACTTGTATCACGTTCAGAATCTTGGCACATTTGTAAAATCTAAAATACACACGCGTTCCTTTGTCTATTTGTTTATTCGACGGTGCAAAATTTTCGCGACGACATTCACATTACGTCGTTACCTATTGTGCAAACCTTCTGCAAAAGTTTACTTTGAATTCACGGGGAAAATTGTTTTACAATTTTCTGCTTACGAAAGAGATGTAAAAGGAGAAGAGTAATTTTTTAACTTAAAGCGTAAGATTTTGTGTTAAAAATAATTGATAATAATTTTTCATATAATCTATATTGTAATATTTCAATATAATTTATTTGTAATATAATTACAGAATGGATATTTAAACATCCACAATTTTGTAAAAATGAACACAGATTATTTTATTATTGCTGTTTAATAAAATATAGGTATCATTAAGAATTAAAAATGGCGATAGACAAATTTTCGACTAATGAGATAGAATATAAATATATAAAATAGGAAGAAGTAGTGAATAATTAGACGGGCGATCCATTTGACTAAACGAGTGATTTACATACATATCTCATTCGCGACACGGTCGACTCGGCAATGCGGAAGCGCAGCCGGAAGTTCTCGTGGGTTCCCAATCATAAATACTCATCCCCACTGAGGCGAGTTCACCCGAGGGGTTGCACTTCCAGGACGTGTCAATGTGCGTGTGAATTAACCGTAACTCTGTTTGTGCACGCGGTGAACGTGGTTAACCTTAACTCTGAAATTCGTATGATGTAGCGTGAAATGGAGTTTGCGAAACCGCAGCCAGTTTCCCGCGTGTGATAATTTTTCCATCAAGATTTGTAATAATCTATTATAAATGCTTCTAATAAAGTATTTTTTTTCTTTTTAGTGAAAATGAAATAATAGGAAAAGGCAATTTAGAATAATTTTATGGAGATCACTAGAAAGAAATATTATCGTGGAATTTTAGATAAGAAAGATGACAAGATGATGGTGATATTAGAAGATTGTTACCACTATTAGAAAGTACTAAGTGACATTTTTCTCTATATTTTTATATATTTTCTAATCTTTTTTGATTTTTATATTTTTATATTAATCTATATGTGGTTAGATTATTTTTATATATAGAGTAAAGAAATATTCATATTTTGTTATTAAATGTTACTAATAAGATATTGATTACGTTAAATTAATTAATTATTATTATTATTATGATATATTTATTATTTTATCAATTATATTTTTGCAATGAAATCAAATACTTTTCGTACGTTTTTTTTTTCATGAAAATTGCAATTCTTATAAACTTTTCAAATATTATCACGTATTTTCGAAATTTATAAGATCGTAATTTATACAAGATTAATGGGAGGAAATATATAGAGTAGGAAGTCTGGCTTTAGAATTCGAACTCGATCTAAAGCTTGACAAAGCTTTGCACATTTAGCAAAGCTTAACATTTCTGTGATATACATAGTTAGTCGTAGACATAATTTAGGCTATTGATATAATGGCCGCTGGCTTCAAAGCGTGGTGAATGAGGAATGAAAAAGTATGTAGTGGTATTAAAAATAGATGGAAATTTTCAGCCAATGCTTCAACTCTTGCTAAGTTTACAATTTCGATAATGTAATCGTAAAGTATATTTCGGTCTAATGAAAAGAGTAGTATTTTTAAATAGAGCAAATATTTAACAACGTTATAGACTGAAATGAAATTATATTTCAGAAAATGGTGGTCCATATTGATTCGATTATGTTTTTTTTAAAGATACGATCCGATTTTTATTATATTTTCCAACAATTCTAAACTATTTTCTTTACCATTTTCTTTACAATTTATATTTAAAAAATTGAAAGCTCAAGAAATTAAATTCTTCGACACTATTACTATATATTTTCTATAAATATAAAATTCTAAGTATTTTATAGATGAAAGATATGATTTTTGTAATAATCGAAACATACAAAATCTTATTCCATACAATTCAATGTTAATCATTTGTACTTAATAAAATAAGTAAAAATTGACTTTGCATTTTAAAATATAAAATATCGCAATCCTGTATAGTATTGAAACTTTAACTTTTCTATAAATATACGAACATTACAGTCCATTTATAAAACATCGTATAAGATCTTGCGAAGAGGGAATACTTCGAAATTTAATAAATTTAACATTTCTCTTAAAAATTCTATTAACCAATCTTCAATCTTTTCTGTCTTCTACTGTTAAATATAAATTCATTCGAGACGTTGGAAAAGAAAAATATTTAAAAATGTGAGAAATTTAATATATTCTTTTCTAAAATTTCTAAAAAGAATAAAGAACAGTTTATCAATCAATTAATTTTTTATTCGTTTCCACAATTAAACAAAATTTTTATCACAAAAGCTTTACATCCCCTTCCATTTCTACCTTCTTCCTCCATCAACCTTCTCCCTCCATCTCCCTTCTCCCTCCATCACCCTTCTCCCTCCATCTCCCTTCTCCTTCCATCTCCCTACTCCCATCTTGATCTACACGATTTCCAAACATCGCTCATACGTTATGCGTGCTAGGTGCGGCAAACAGCTACATGGCTAAGATCCAGCGAGTGTTCCCGCTATATTAAGACCGCCTTATATAACGTTCAGTCATATCCTCCCCTCTATGAACCTTTAATATGTCCAAGCGTGGACGCACGATTTCCTGCGCGGGTAACTCGCGTCGAACGTGCAAAAGTGGCCGCTTAATTAGATTTTCTCAGAATCTGTCTGACAAGCGGATCCACGGAGAACACGGATCACGGTGCCACTTCCGGTTAAGTCGTCAAAGATAGCTGTCGGCATCGAGACAGCTGTTGAAAAAGAGCGTTTTAAGGAAGCATTATATACAGATTGTTAATATATTTTATAGGACATCTTTAAAGGGTTGATTGTAAAGGCCAAAACAAATACAAAAATTGATATACAAATTTGTTGATTAAGATTTATTTATTAAGTTATAAGCAATTGAAATTTATGTTATATATGAAGCGAGACGGAGACAGAGCGAGATTGCTGTATGATAGAAACAAAGCGATCTCAATCTCTGTCTCTCTTCAGTTCTAACGCGAATTTCAATTGCTGAATAATTTAATAAATGAGAGTCAATCAAAATTTTTTGTATATATTTTTATATTTATTTCGGTGAAATAGATTCTAAAGATTGATTCTAGAGACCAAAGCAAATGCAAAAAAATTGGTATACGAAATTATTGGTTAAGGTTTATTTATTAAGTTATAAACAATTGAAATTTATGTTATATATGAAGCGAGACAGAGACAGAGTGAGATTGCTGTATGATAAAAACAAAGCGATCTCAATCTCTGTCTTTCTTCAGTTCTAACGCGAATTTCAATTGTTTAATAATTTAATAAATAAATGAGATTTCAATCAAAATTTTTTGTATACATATTTTTGCATTTATTTTGATAAAATAGAATCTCAAAAAATGTCTTATGGATATATTAAGACTCTGTATATAATAGGTAAGTATAACTTTATAATTAGAATTAAGTAAAATGTTGAAAAAATGAATGTTCCTGATAAAAATTGCTGCAAAAGGTAAGTAAAGAATAAAGGTAAGTATAATTTCAGAAATTTTTTAAGTGCTAGTTCTTTTTAATTAATACTTTAATTAATACTAATAAAAATAAAGAAAAATTTTCGAAAATTTAAAGACCTGGCGCTAAAATTTCAATTTGTTTATAAACATTGATCGGTTTATTTACATTTTCAATGTTTATTTACATTCTCGGTCTGTTTATTTACATTTCCAATGTTTATTTACAAAAATTTTCGAAATTTTTCGAAATTTTAAAGGCCTGGCGCTAAAATTTCGGTTTGTTTACAAACTTTGGTTTGTTTGTTTACATTTTCAATGTTTATTTACATTCTCGGTTTGTTTATTTACAAAAATTTTCGAAATTTTTCGAAATTTTAAAGGCCTGGCGCTAAAATTTCGGTTTGTTTACAAACTTTGGTTTGTTTGTTTACATTTTCAATGTTTATTTACATTCTCGGTTTGTTTATTTACAAAAATTTTCGAAATTTTTCGAAATTTTAAAGGCCTGGCGCTAAAATTTCGGTTTGTTTACAAACTTTGGTTTGTTTATTTACATTTTCAATGTTTATTTACATTCTCGGTTTGTTTATTTACATTTCCAATGTTTATTTACAAAAATTTTCGAAATTTTTCGAAATTTTAAAGGCTTGGCGTTAAAATTTCGGTTTGTTTACAAACTTTGGTTTGTTTATTTACATTTTCAATGTTTATTTACATTCTCGGTTTGTTTATTTACATTTCCAATGTTTATTTACAAAAATTTTCGAAATTTTCGAAATTTTAAAGGCCTGGCGCTAAAATTTCGGTTTGTTTACAAATTTTGGTTTGTTTATTTACATTTTTAATGTTTATTTACATTCTCGATTTGTTTATTTACGTTTCCAATGTTTATTTACAAAAATTTTCGAAATTTTTCGAAAATTTAAAGGCCTGGCGCTAAAATTTCGGTTTGTTTACAAACTTTGGTTTGTTTATTTACATTTTCAATGTTTATTTACATTCTCGATTTGTTTATTTACGTTTCCAATGTTTATTTACAAAAATTTTCGAAATTTTTCGAAAATTTAAAGGCCTGGCGCTAAAATTTCGGTTTGTTTACAAACTTTGGTTTGTTTATTTACATTTTCAATGTTTATTTACATTCTCGGTCTGTTTATTTACATTTTCAATGTTTATTTATAGAAATTTTCGAAAATTTTCAAAAGTTATTTGTAAAACACTTACCTCTACTTACCTTTTTTTACTTACCTTTTTATAGTTACTGTTTTTTGAAGCATTAATTGTTTTTCAACAGTTTTCTTAATTCTAGTAGATTAAGGAATTTATTAGGAATATTGTAGGTACAAAGGAATATTCAGGATTAAAGAACATGGATAATAGGATTATAGGAACACAGGAATATGCGGGATAAAAGAACATGGATAATTAGAGCATAGGAAGATAGGAATATTCAGGTATTCAAGATTAAGGAATATGGATAGTAGGAGAATATATTTTATAAACTTACCTTTTAAGAGCTATTATTTTGTGCGATATTAAATATTTTCTAATTTTTTTAATTCTAGAAATGCTTACCTCTACTTATTATTCACTTACATTCTTTTTTTACCAGTTAATGTCTTTTGTAGTAAAAAAATTTGTGAAATCTACAAAATAATAGAAACATTTACCATTTAGATATTTATTATATTATTATTTCACTCATTTTAGCACAAACAAGTAAAATATAAATAAATTTTATTAATTATCTTCTAAACTACTGGTTTTTTACTATAAATGGTTCTACACATTTTTATAGAGAATGACAAGATGCATAGGATGAGATATTAAAAAATATTTGGTACCATTTAAACATATAAAATTGTGTTCGATAATTCTTTTATGTGTGCATCTAGGAAAAAACTAAGAGCGCGAGTATGTAGCCCTTTCGAAACCATTCAACTTTTATTCGAACCTTTTTTCGATATAGTTAATAATAAACGAGATATTTAACAAAAAGGATGAATGACGAAATTCCCGGGATTGAAGAAAAATTTTTGTCCAAAAATGCGATTTTGTATTAGGAGAACATAATATGATAGGAGGTCGATCGAAAAATTTTTCCAAAAAATGACGTGTATCTCGCTTGTTTTTGGAGATACGAAAAAATGTTTCGAATAAAAGTTACGTGATTTCAAGGGGGGAATATTATGATGTCATTTATTTTTTTATAAGTAGAAGCGTAACGGATTTTTCAAAAGGAACGTTGTTTTTTTAAATGAAACTATACATTTTTTAATACACCAGTTGGTGCCTCCTGGCATTCTCTATAAAAAAGTATTAAGCCATGTATAGTAAAAAACCTACAGTTTAAGAGATAAACAAATTTAATTAATTTAAATAAATTTAAAAATATCTTTGTAACTAATGGTTTTTGGCAAAAAGTGTCCCAGTACTTTTTTATAGAGGATACTATGATACATCGAAAGATGCTATAGAAAGTACACGATGCCATTTAAAAAAATAAAGTTGAGCTTTAAAAGTTTTTTATGAGTCGACCTACGAAAAAAATGAGGACGCCAGATTGTAGCCCTTTCGAAACCATTCAACTTTTATTCGAACCTTTTTTCGATATAGTTAATAATAAACGAGATATTTAACAAAAAGGATGAATGACGAAATTCCCGGGATTGAAGAAAAATTTTTGTCCAAAAATGCGATTTTGTATTAGGAGAACATAATATGATAGGAGGTCGATCGAAAAATTTTTCCAAAAAATGACGTGTATCTCGCTTGTTTTTGGAGATACGAAAAAATGTTTCGAATAAAAGTTACGTGATTTCAAGGGGGGAATATTATGATGTCATTTATTTTTTTATAAGTAGAAGCGTAACGGATTTTTCAAAAGGAACGTTGTTTTTTTAAATGAAACTATACATTTTTTAATACACCAGTTGGTGCCTCCTGGCATTCTCTATAAAAAAGTATTAAGCCATGTATAGTAAAAAACCTACAGTTTAAGAGATAAACAAATTTAATTAATTTAAATAAATTTAAAAATATCTTTGTAACTAATGGTTTTTGGCAAAAAGTGTCCCAGTACTTTTTTATAGAGGATACTATGATACATCGAAAGATGCTATAGAAAGTACACGATGCCATTTAAAAAAATAAAGTTGAGCTTTAAAAGTTTTTTATGAGTCGACCTACGAAAAAAATGAGGACGCCAGATTGTAGCCCTTTCGAAACCATTCAACTTTTATTCGAACCTTTTTTCGATATAGTTAATAATAAACGAGATATTTAACAAAAAGGATGAATGACGAAATTCCCGGGATTGAAGAAAAATTTTTGTCCAAAAATGCGATTTTGTATTAGGAGAACATAATATGATAGGAGGTCGATCGAAAAATTTTTCCAAAAAATGACGTGTATCTCGCTTGTTTTTGGAGATACGAAAAAATGTTTCGAATAAAAGTTACGTGATTTCAAGGGGGGAATATTATGATGTCATTTATTTTTTTATAAGTAGAAGCGTAACGGATTTTTCAAAAGGAACGTTGTTTTTTTAAATGAAACTATACATTTTTTAATACACCAGTTGGTGCCTCCTGGCATTCTCTATAAAAAAGTATTAAGCCATGTATAGTAAAAAACCTACAGTTTAAGAGATAAACAAATTTAATTAATTTAAATAAATTTAAAAATATCTTTGTAACTAATGGTTTTTGGCAAAAAGTGTCCCAGTACTTTTTTATAGAGGATACTATGATACATCGAAAGATGCTATAGAAAGTACACGATGCCATTTAAAAAAATAAAGTTGAGCTTTAAAAGTTTTTTATGAGTCGACCTACGAAAAAAATGAGGACGCCAGATTGTAGCCCTTTCGAAACCATTCAACTTTTATTCGAACCTTTTTTCGATATAGTTAATAATAAACGAGATATTTAACAAAAAGGATGAATGACGAAATTCCCGGGATTGAAGAAAAATTTTTGTCCAAAAATGCGATTTTGTATTAGGAGAACATAATATGATAGGAGGTCGATCGAAAAATTTTTCCAAAAAATGACGTGTATCTCGCTTGTTTTTGGAGATACGAAAAAATGTTTCGAATAAAAGTTACGTGATTTCAAGGGGGGAATATTATGATGTCATTTATTTTTTTATAAGTAGAAGCGTAACGGATTTTTCAAAAGGAACGTTGTTTTTTTAAATGAAACTATACATTTTTTAATACACCAGTTGGTGCCTCCTGGCATTCTCTATAAAAAAGTATTAAGCCATGTATAGTAAAAAACCTACAGTTTAAGAGATAAACAAATTTAATTAATTTAAATAAATTTAAAAATATCTTTGTAACTAATGGTTTTTGGCAAAAAGTGTCCCAGTACTTTTTTATAGAGGATACTATGATACATCGAAAGATGCTATAGAAAGTACACGATGCCATTTAAAAAAATAAAGTTGAGCTTTAAAAGTTTTTTATGAGTCGACCTACGAAAAAAATGAGGACGCCAGATTGTAGCCCTTTCGAAACCATTCAACTTTTATTCGAACCTTTTTTGTAGCCTTTCGAAACCATTCAACTTTTATTCGAACCTTTTTTCGATATAGTTAATAATAAACGAGATATTTAACAAAAAGGATGAATGACGAAATTCCCGGGATTGAAGAAAAATTTTTGTCCAAAAATGCGATTTTGTATTAGGAGAACATAATATGATAGGAGGTCGATCGAAAAATTTTTCCAAAAAATGACGTGTATCTCGCTTGTTTTTGGAGATACGAAAAAATGTTTCGAATAAAAGTTACGTGATTTCAAGGGGGGAATATTATGATGTCATTTATTTTTTTATAAGTAGAAGCGTAACGGATTTTTCAAAAGGAACGTTGTTTTTTTAAATGAAACTATACATTTTTTAATACACCAGTTGGTGCCTCCTGGCATTCTCTATAAAAAAGTATTAAGCCATGTATAGTAAAAAACCTACAGTTTAAGAGATAAACAAATTTAATTAATTTAAATAAATTTAAAAATATCTTTGTAACTAATGGTTTTTGGCAAAAAGTGTCCCAGTACTTTTTTATAGAGGATACTATGATACATCGAAAGATGCTATAGAAAGTACACGATGCCATTTAAAAAAATAAAGTTGAGCTTTAAAAGTTTTTTATGAGTCGACCTACGAAAAAAATGAGGACGCCAGATTGTAGCCCTTTCGAAACCATTCAACTTTTATTCGAACCTTTTTTCGATATAGTTAATAATAAACGAGATATTTAACAAAAAGGATGAATGACGAAATTCCCGGGATTGAAGAAAAATTTTTGTCCAAAAATGCGATTTTGTATTAGGAGAACATAATATGATAGGAGGTCGATCGAAAAATTTTTCCAAAAAATGACGTGTATCTCGCTTGTTTTTGGAGATACGAAAAAATGTTTCGAATAAAAGTTACGTGATTTCAAGGGGGGAATATTATGATGTCATTTATTTTTTTATAAGTAGAAGCGTAACGGATTTTTCAAAAGGAACGTTGTTTTTTTAAATGAAACTATACATTTTTTAATACACCAGTTGGTGCCTCCTGGCATTCTCTATAAAAAAGTATTAAGCCATGTATAGTAAAAAACCTACAGTTTAAGAGATAAACAAATTTAATTAATTTAAATAAATTTAAAAATATCTTTGTAACTAATGGTTTTTGGCAAAAAGTGTCCCAGTACTTTTTTATAGAGGATACTATGATACATCGAAAGATGCTATAGAAAGTACACGATGCCATTTAAAAAAATAAAGTTGAGCTTTAAAAGTTTTTTATGAGTCGACCTACGAAAAAAATGAGGACGCCAGATTGTAGCCCTTTCGAAACCATTCAACTTTTATTCGAACCTTTTTTCGATATAGTTAATAATAAACGAGATATTTAACAAAAAGGATGAATGACGAAATTCCCGGGATTGAAGAAAAATTTTTGTCCAAAAATGCGATTTTGTATTAGGAGAACATAATATGATAGGAGGTCGATCGAAAAATTTTTCCAAAAAATGACGTGTATCTCGCTTGTTTTTGGAGATACGAAAAAATGTTTCGAATAAAAGTTACGTGATTTCAAGGGGGGAATATTATGATGTCATTTATTTTTTTATAAGTAGAAGCGTAACGGATTTTTCAAAAGGAACGTTGTTTTTTTAAATGAAACTATACATTTTTTAATACACCAGTTGGTGCCTCCTGGCATTCTCTATAAAAAAGTATTAAGCCATGTATAGTAAAAAACCTACAGTTTAAGAGATAAACAAATTTAATTAATTTAAATAAATTTAAAAATATCTTTGTAACTAATGGTTTTTGGCAAAAAGTGTCCCAGTACTTTTTTATAGAGGATACTATGATACATCGAAAGATGCTATAGAAAGTACACGATGCCATTTAAAAAAATAAAGTTGAGCTTTAAAAGTTTTTTATGAGTCGACCTACGAAAAAAATGAGGACGCCAGATTGTAGCCCTTTCGAAACCATTCAACTTTTATTCGAACCTTTTTTCGATATAGTTAATAATAAACGAGATATTTAACAAAAAGGATGAATGACGAAATTCCCGGGATTGAAGAAAAATTTTTGTCCAAAAATGCGATTTTGTATTAGGAGAACATAATATGATAGGAGGTCGATCGAAAAATTTTTCCAAAAAATGACGTGTATCTCGCTTGTTTTTGGAGATACGAAAAAATGTTTCGAATAAAAGTTACGTGATTTCAAGGGGGGAATATTATGATGTCATTTATTTTTTTATAAGTAGAAGCGTAACGGATTTTTCAAAAGGAACGTTGTTTTTTTAAATGAAACTATACATTTTTTAATACACCAGTTGGTGCCTCCTGGCATTCTCTATAAAAAAGTATTAAGCCATGTATAGTAAAAAACCTACAGTTTAAGAGATAAACAAATTTAATTAATTTAAATAAATTTAAAAATATCTTTGTAACTAATGGTTTTTGGCAAAAAGTGTCCCAGTACTTTTTTATAGAGGATACTATGATACATCGAAAGATGCTATAGAAAGTACACGATGCCATTTAAAAAAATAAAGTTGAGCTTTAAAAGTTTTTTATGAGTCGACCTACGAAAAAAATGAGGACGCCAGATTGTAGCCCTTTCGAAACCATTCAACTTTTATTCGAACCTTTTTTCGATATAGTTAATAATAAACGAGATATTTAACAAAAAGGATGAATGACGAAATTCCCGGGATTGAAGAAAAATTTTTGTCCAAAAATGCGATTTTGTATTAGGAGAACATAATATGATAGGAGGTCGATCGAAAAATTTTTCCAAAAAATGACGTGTATCTCGCTTGTTTTTGGAGATACGAAAAAATGTTTCGAATAAAAGTTACGTGATTTCAAGGGGGGAATATTATGATGTCATTTATTTTTTTATAAGTAGAAGCGTAACGGATTTTTCAAAAGGAACGTTGTTTTTTTAAATGAAACTATACATTTTTTAATACACCAGTTGGTGCCTCCTGGCATTCTCTATAAAAAAGTATTAAGCCATGTATAGTAAAAAACCTACAGTTTAAGAGATAAACAAATTTAATTAATTTAAATAAATTTAAAAATATCTTTGTAACTAATGGTTTTTGGCAAAAAGTGTCCCAGTACTTTTTTATAGAGGATACTATGATACATCGAAAGATGCTATAGAAAGTACACGATGCCATTTAAAAAAATAAAGTTGAGCTTTAAAAGTTTTTTATGAGTCGACCTACGAAAAAAATGAGGACGCCAGATTGTAGCCCTTTCGAAACCATTCAACTTTTATTCGAACCTTTTTTCGATATAGTTAATAATAAACGAGATATTTAACAAAAAGGATGAATGACGAAATTCCCGGGATTGAAGAAAAATTTTTGTCCAAAAATGCGATTTTGTATTAGGAGAACATAATATGATAGGAGGTCGATCGAAAAATTTTTCCAAAAAATGACGTGTATCTCGCTTGTTTTTGGAGATACGAAAAAATGTTTCGAATAAAAGTTACGTGATTTCAAGGGGGGAATATTATGATGTCATTTATTTTTTTATAAGTAGAAGCGTAACGGATTTTTCAAAAGGAACGTTGTTTTTTTAAATGAAACTATACATTTTTTAATACACCAGTTGGTGCCTCCTGGCATTCTCTATAAAAAAGTATTAAGCCATGTATAGTAAAAAACCTACAGTTTAAGAGATAAACAAATTTAATTAATTTAAATAAATTTAAAAATATCTTTGTAACTAATGGTTTTTGGCAAAAAGTGTCCCAGTACTTTTTTATAGAGGATACTATGATACATCGAAAGATGCTATAGAAAGTACACGATGCCATTTAAAAAAATAAAGTTGAGCTTTAAAAGTTTTTTATGAGTCGACCTACGAAAAAAATGAGGACGCCAGATTGTAGCCCTTTCGAAACCATTCAACTTTTATTCGAACCTTTTTTCGATATAGTTAATAATAAACGAGATATTTAACAAAAAGGATGAATGACGAAATTCCCGGGATTGAAGAAAAATTTTTGTCCAAAAATGCGATTTTGTATTAGGAGAACATAATATGATAGGAGGTCGATCGAAAAATTTTTCCAAAAAATGACGTGTATCTCGCTTGTTTTTGGAGATACGAAAAAATGTTTCGAATAAAAGTTACGTGATTTCAAGGGGGGAATATTATGATGTCATTTATTTTTTTATAAGTAGAAGCGTAACGGATTTTTCAAAAGGAACGTTGTTTTTTTAAATGAAACTATACATTTTTTAATACACCAGTTGGTGCCTCCTGGCATTCTCTATAAAAAAGTATTAAGCCATGTATAGTAAAAAACCTACAGTTTAAGAGATAAACAAATTTAATTAATTTAAATAAATTTAAAAATATCTTTGTAACTAATGGTTTTTGGCAAAAAGTGTCCCAGTACTTTTTTATAGAGGATACTATGATACATCGAAAGATGCTATAGAAAGTACACGATGCCATTTAAAAAAATAAAGTTGAGCTTTAAAAGTTTTTTATGAGTCGACCTACGAAAAAAATGAGGACGCCAGATTGTAGCCCTTTCGAAACCATTCAACTTTTATTCGAACCTTTTTTCGATATAGTTAATAATAAACGAGATATTTAACAAAAAGGATGAATGACGAAATTCCCGGGATTGAAGAAAAATTTTTGTCCAAAAATGCGATTTTGTATTAGGAGAACATAATATGATAGGAGGTCGATCGAAAAATTTTTCCAAAAAATGACGTGTATCTCGCTTGTTTTTGGAGATACGAAAAAATGTTTCGAATAAAAGTTACGTGATTTCAAGGGGGGAATATTATGATGTCATTTATTTTTTTATAAGTAGAAGCGTAACGGATTTTTCAAAAGGAACGTTGTTTTTTTAAATGAAACTATACATTTTTTAATACACCAGTTGGTGCCTCCTGGCATTCTCTATAAAAAAGTATTAAGCCATGTATAGTAAAAAACCTACAGTTTAAGAGATAAACAAATTTAATTAATTTAAATAAATTTAAAAATATCTTTGTAACTAATGGTTTTTGGCAAAAAGTGTCCCAGTACTTTTTTATAGAGGATACTATGATACATCGAAAGATGCTATAGAAAGTACACGATGCCATTTAAAAAAATAAAGTTGAGCTTTAAAAGTTTTTTATGAGTCGACCTACGAAAAAAATGAGGACGCCAGATTGTAGCCCTTTCGAAACCATTCAACTTTTATTCGAACCTTTTTTCGATATAGTTAATAATAAACGAGATATTTAACAAAAAGGATGAATGACGAAATTCCCGGGATTGAAGAAAAATTTTTGTCCAAAAATGCGATTTTGTATTAGGAGAACATAATATGATAGGAGGTCGATCGAAAAATTTTTCCAAAAAATGACGTGTATCTCGCTTGTTTTTGGAGATACGAAAAAATGTTTCGAATAAAAGTTACGTGATTTCAAGGGGGGAATATTATGATGTCATTTATTTTTTTATAAGTAGAAGCGTAACGGATTTTTCAAAAGGAACGTTGTTTTTTTAAATGAAACTATACATTTTTTAATACACCAGTTGGTGCCTCCTGGCATTCTCTATAAAAAAGTATTAAGCCATGTATAGTAAAAAACCTACAGTTTAAGAGATAAACAAATTTAATTAATTTAAATAAATTTAAAAATATCTTTGTAACTAATGGTTTTTGGCAAAAAGTGTCCCAGTACTTTTTTATAGAGGATACTATGATACATCGAAAGATGCTATAGAAAGTACACGATGCCATTTAAAAAAATAAAGTTGAGCTTTAAAAGTTTTTTATGAGTCGACCTACGAAAAAAATGAGGACGCCAGATTGTAGCCCTTTCGAAACCATTCAACTTTTATTCGAACCTTTTTTCGATATAGTTAATAATAAACGAGATATTTAACAAAAAGGATGAATGACGAAATTCCCGGGATTGAAGAAAAATTTTTGTCCAAAAATGCGATTTTGTATTAGGAGAACATAATATGATAGGAGGTCGATCGAAAAATTTTTCCAAAAAATGACGTGTATCTCGCTTGTTTTTGGAGATACGAAAAAATGTTTCGAATAAAAGTTACGTGATTTCAAGGGGGGAATATTATGATGTCATTTATTTTTTTATAAGTAGAAGCGTAACGGATTTTTCAAAAGGAACGTTGTTTTTTTAAATGAAACTATACATTTTTTAATACACCAGTTGGTGCCTCCTGGCATTCTCTATAAAAAAGTATTAAGCCATGTATAGTAAAAAACCTACAGTTTAAGAGATAAACAAATTTAATTAATTTAAATAAATTTAAAAATATCTTTGTAACTAATGGTTTTTGGCAAAAAGTGTCCCAGTACTTTTTTATAGAGGATACTATGATACATCGAAAGATGCTATAGAAAGTACACGATGCCATTTAAAAAAATAAAGTTGAGCTTTAAAAGTTTTTTATGAGTCGACCTACGAAAAAAATGAGGACGCCAGATTGTAGCCCTTTCGAAACCATTCAACTTTTATTCGAACCTTTTTTCGATATAGTTAATAATAAACGAGATATTTAACAAAAAGGATGAATGACGAAATTCCCGGGATTGAAGAAAAATTTTTGTCCAAAAATGCGATTTTGTATTAGGAGAACATAATATGATAGGAGGTCGATCGAAAAATTTTTCCAAAAAATGACGTGTATCTCGCTTGTTTTTGGAGATACGAAAAAATGTTTCGAATAAAAGTTACGTGATTTCAAGGGGGGAATATTATGATGTCATTTATTTTTTTATAAGTAGAAGCGTAACGGATTTTTCAAAAGGAACGTTGTTTTTTTAAATGAAACTATACATTTTTTAATACACCAGTTGGTGCCTCCTGGCATTCTCTATAAAAAAGTATTAAGCCATGTATAGTAAAAAACCTACAGTTTAAGAGATAAACAAATTTAATTAATTTAAATAAATTTAAAAATATCTTTGTAACTAATGGTTTTTGGCAAAAAGTGTCCCAGTACTTTTTTATAGAGGATACTATGATACATCGAAAGATGCTATAGAAAGTACACGATGCCATTTAAAAAAATAAAGTTGAGCTTTAAAAGTTTTTTATGAGTCGACCTACGAAAAAAATGAGGACGCCAGATTGTAGCCCTTTCGAAACCATTCAACTTTTATTCGAACCTTTTTTCGATATAGTTAATAATAAACGAGATATTTAACAAAAAGGATGAATGACGAAATTCCCGGGATTGAAGAAAAATTTTTGTCCAAAAATGCGATTTTGTATTAGGAGAACATAATATGATAGGAGGTCGATCGAAAAATTTTTCCAAAAAATGACGTGTATCTCGCTTGTTTTTGGAGATACGAAAAAATGTTTCGAATAAAAGTTACGTGATTTCAAGGGGGGAATATTATGATGTCATTTATTTTTTTATAAGTAGAAGCGTAACGGATTTT